>NC_057812.1:274032402-274147581 GCF_018294505.1 Triticum aestivum
GAGCCGGCGATGTCCTCTGTCTCGTTGCCGGCGGGTGGCGCCTCAGCGGAGCGGTGGAAATCCTCCCCCACGTTGCCGGCAGGGTGGGGCCTCGGCTGAGCCGACGATGTCCTCTGCCTCGTTGTTGGCGGGCGGGGCCTCGGCGGAGCCGGCGGTGTCCTCTGCCTCGTTGTTGGCGTCGCGGGGCCTCGGCGGAGCAGGGCCTCGTCGATGCCAGCGGAGCGGGGACTCGTCAGAGCCGGCGGTGTCCTCTGCCTCGTTGTTGGCGCCACGGGGCCTCGGCGGAGCAGGGCCTCGTCGACGCTAGCGGAGCAGGGACTCGTCGGAGCCAGCGGTGTCCTCTGCCTCGTTGTTGGCGCCATGGGGCCTCGGCGGAGCAGGGCCTCGTCGACGCCAGCAGAGCGGGGACTCGCCGGAGCCGGCATTGTCCTCTGCCTCGTCCTCGGTCTCGCCAAACATCGCCTCGCTCGCTTCATCGCCCTCTTTGCTAGCCTCTTTGTAGGCGGCCGCAGCCTCCGCCACCTGCATGCGGTACTGCCAGCGCTAGAGGCGGCCCTTGCGGGTGGAGCGGTACAAGTCGAGCAGCGCCTCCTGCTCCGCCCGCTCCACGGCGATCTGCTCCTCCGCCTGCAGGTGCTTCTGGAGGAGATGGTGGTTGTAGGCGGCGTCGGCCTACGCCTCCCGGAACTGCTCCTCACGCATCTGCCTCACCCTGTCCATATATTGGGCACGGGCCTCGCCGATGGTCATGGTGTAATGCACCGGCGAGGATGGCGCGGAGGAGGGGGTTGGCGCCGGATCGTCGACTACCATGTTCTCCATTAGGACGTCGTCGTCCTCCGGCCGCCTGCCGGCCAGCCGGTCGGCAGCAATGGCTGCCATCTCCTTGTGGTCCATCGTCCGCCTGTCCCGAAGAGCGCTGGAGCGCGAGGAAGCCATGGTGGGCAGTAGTGGTGTGGACAGGAGAAAGGGAACGAATGCGGATGAGTGCGGCTATGGCCGGCGCAGCAGTTTATATAGCAATGGTGGGCGGGCGGAGGGGACGTGTGGCACCGGAGTAGCCGCCTCGGCAACCGCGTATCATTAATGTGGGCGGCAGATGGCCGGACAGATGACACTTGTGTCATTTGAAGGCGGAGCAATCGCCTGCACAGGGAAGCGGGGCGGGCGGCGCTGACTGTTTCGGGCGGAAAGCGCGCACGGGCGAGGAGATGACTTTACTTGGAGAGGATGACAATGGGGACCCACCAGGTCCATAGCCTCACGTACGCTAGTGCCTCCTTATTATATATATAACTATAATTTATTTTGCTTCCTCCTGGTTTCCTGACATCACGGTCCCACACCATTTTCAACCTATGTAGTACTCCCTCCTTTCCGGTTTATAGGGCTTATCTCAAAATTTTAGTTTTTCCATTTTATAAGGCTCAATTTGGTTGTTCCCCATCACATGTTCAGACTTCAAGGTGCATTAAATCATTGCATGCAAGTATTAAGAGAAAACTGACCAACGCATGCACTTTATGCATGCATGCATTGCAATTAATGCATTCATAAACATAATTTTTTGAGGAAAACAAGAGCATTATTTGGGTGCTTTTGCAAACTACAAAAAATATTCCTCCACTCATCATCTACCTTTGTTGGTGAGATTTTTGAATTGAGCCTTATAAACCGGAAAGGTGGGAGTAGTCAATAAATGAGAGAATTGCACAAGAAGCGGCCGACAGCTGGGACCAAGGAGCTCGAGCAGTATTTGTGTTTTTGAGGTGTGAGCACTACAGAGTTTTTCGATGTTTAGCCCAGATATTAATTTTTCTCCTCTGAACAACAACGAGAACATTGCTGCAGGTATTAACTAGGCGGGCTGTGGTCCGTCTAGCCCAGGCCAGATATCCAGCCCAGATATTAATATTTTTCAAGCTGAAAATGGCTAGCCCGGCTATACTTTTTTTAGGAATACCCAGGCAAGGTCAAGTTGTTATTCTCCGCCCTGCTGGGCTGCAAATCTTTCCTAGGAGGGATGCATTAGGTTTAACAAGAAAATGGGCTTTAAGAAATAATAAATGGGATGTAATTATAAAAACTAGGCAGTAACTATAAAAAATGCACCAAACACGTGATTACTTTATAAAATATTATTTTTGGATATTGAAAATTTTAATTTCATTAATTGTTGCGAGCGTAATGATTCATTGGATTTTTACTAATATAAATTTATATTGAAATTCTATTTAATCTAACTAAAATTTTTGGGATAAAAATATTTCGGATCCCATCAAAATGTGCGAAATTTTATTGAATTATGTTTTGAACGGTTGATTGAAATGGGTTGTACTTTTAACAAACTAAAAATGGGCGGTAGTAAATTTCATTAGAATTCAAAAATGGGATACACATTCTTACCAATCTCAAATGGGCTATAAGTTCTCTGCCACACACTTCTGGCCTTACTAAGTTGACACGTCCCCTAAAAAACAGAGTTGACGCGTATGCAAGGCTTTGTCAACTTATAGTCAACACACGGTTCTAGCAGCAGTGGCCGTTGGATGTCCATCCAACGGATGCCGTGCTTCTTCTTCAATCTCGGATATTCTAGCTTCACCCACCCAGAAAATGATTCCTCCCCCTGACATATGGGGCGCATCGTTTCGGAAGCTGACCTATGGGCCTACTAAGTTGACGTACCAAGGGCTTTGTCAACTTAGTCAATATAAACGATTCTAGCTGCAGTGACCGTACGATGTCCATCCAATGGCCGTCGTGCTTCTTCAATCTCTGGTCTTCTTGCTCCAACCGCCCAAAGCAGCGCCAGTCGTGCCGCCCGCTCCTGCCTCCCGTGGCCGGCTGTGCTGCTGCGGAGGCCTCACCGCCCCTACTACTCCCATCGCTGGCCAGGCCATCCCTCCACTCACCCACACCCCCTGTTATTCTGCGTGGACGGCAGCACAGCCGAACCAGTGAACCCTTGTACTCCTCTCCGCGTGTGCATCCACTGCCGCATCTTCACTGGCTCTATGCCGTCCCCTTCCTAGGCCTCACTGTCGTCCACCGCCCTGGTGCTGTCGGCGCGGCATGGTCAACGTGGTCAAGGAACGACTTCCATCGGACGTGGACAATACGTGGAGAGGCTGACAGCTGGGTACATGGCAGCCGCAAGGAAGTGCCTCCTTACTACGCGCAAAATAATTATTCCTCCACCTGACAGCGGGGACCCACCGGATGGGCCACCGTATTTTGCGAAAAAAATGATTCGCCCCCTGACTGCTGGGACCCACGAGCTACATCTTCACACGCAAGGAAGTGCGTCCGAAAAAAGCGATTCGCCCCCCTGACTGCTGGGACCCACCAGCTACATCTTCGCACGCAAGGAAGTGCCTCCAAAAAAAACGATTCGCCCCCGACTGCTGGGACCCACCAGCTACACCTTCGCGCCCAAGGAAGTGCGTCCAGGCAAAAAAACGATTCGCCCCCCTGACTGCTGGGACCCAGCAGCTACACCTTCGCACGCAAGGAAGTGCGTCCGGGCAAAAAAAAAATGATTCGCCCCCTGACTGCTGGGACCCACAAGCTATATCTTCGCAGGCAAGGAAGTGTCTGATAGTCGGGACCCACCTGGTCAAAGCGTACGTAGCATTGTCATTCTGATCGCGAACGTATACGTACATACTGGTCGATGTAGAGGCGCGCACGTGTCATAGTAGAGGCGCGCACGTAGCATGTACACGTACGTACAGCGGCCAGGGTGCAAGACGGAAAATATGACCACGTATGTGTACATACGGGCAGGGTCTTGAACGCCTACTCGCGCATACGTACGGCCAGGGCTCGTGTACATGGCTGGGTCGGAACGGAGAAACAACGTCGTCGTCGTGTTCATGGGGAGGCAACGGAATGTGTCATGTTCATGGGAAGGCAACAGAATGCGTCGTGTTCATCGGGAGGCAACGGAATGCGTCGTGTTCATCGGGAGGCAACGGACCGCATGGGAGCCAACCGGCTGGGTCGGAACGAAATGCGTGGTCGTGTTCATCAGGAGGGCTTGGATGGAACAGGCAATGGAAACGAGGCCTGGCGTACCGCAGAACGGAGGAAACGGACCTCGTATGGTCGAAACAGGGGTCCTGTTGATCGGGAGGGGTGTGGCGTACCGCAAAACGGAGCAAACGGACCTCCTACAGTCGAATGGGGGTCCTGTTGATCGGGAGGGGTGTGGCGTACCAGAAAACGGATGAAACGGACCTCCTACGGTCGAAACAAGGGTCCTGTTCATCGGGAGGGGTGTGGCGTACCGCAAAACGGGACTCCACGGGATATTGTTCATCTCCATCGTCGACCTCCTCCAGCCTTCACGGGCTACCGTCGACCTCCTCCAGCCTCCACGGGCTCCTGTTCATCTAGCCTCCACCGCGCGCTACTCCACCGGCTACTGTTCAACCACCCCTCCACCGGCTACTGTTCATCCAGCCCTCCACACCACGGGGTCCTGTTCAACCACCCCACCACGGGCACCCCTCCACCGTCTACTGTTCATCCAGCCCTCCACACCACAGGGTCCTGTTCATCCAGAGGCAACGCCACTGCTCACTGTTCATCCACCCCCCCCCCCCCCCCCCCCGCAACACTGACTATTCATCCAATCAATCGGCTTTAGTTAGCAGCAGTAGCATAGGGATCGCTCGATCGGGTTCAGTTAACAGCCAGCGATCGATCGCTCGGGTTCAGTAACGTGTAGCCTGCAGTTCAATCGCTCGGGTTCAGTTAGAGCCAACGCCTCGCACACACGCGCGTACGTGTACGAGAGAAACACGCATCGCTCAGCCCCCTACCTCCCACCGTAACCGGGAACTCCCCGAAATTTTCCTCGCCCTCGCTTCTACCATAGTTTTTCCGTCATGGACGGTCCAAAGAATGTCATGCAGCTCCGTCTCCGACCCGCCCAGGACGAAAAGCCCATTTTCTGTCATGATTTTTTGTCATAGAAGTAGGAGCCCACCACATCTATGATGATACATTGTTTTTTCACAATTATCGTCATAGAAGTGTCATATGTATGACAGAAAAAAAAAATCGTTCGGCCCAAAATGTCACGGATGTGTCTTTTTTTTTGTAATGCAAGCTAGTTTTCATCCATCACGTTCATAAGATTCACGTTCGATACTTTGATAATTTGATATGTGGGTGGACCGGTGCTTTGGGTACTGCCCTTCCTTGGACAAGCATCCCACTTATGATTAACCCCTCTTGCAAGCATCCACAACTACAAAAGAAGTATTAAGGTAAACCTAACCATAGCATGAAACATATGGATCCAAATCAGCCCCTTACGAAGCAACACATAAACTAGGTGTCGGTGTCAAAACCGGCGGATCTCGGGTAGTGGGTCCCGAACTGTGCATCTAGGCCGGATGGTAACAGGAGGCAGGGAACACGATGTTTTACCCAGGTTCGGGCCCTCTTGATGGAGGTAAAACCCTACGTCCTGCTTGATTAATATTGATGATATGGGTAGTACAAGAGTAGATCTACCACGAGATCAAGGAGGCTAAACCCTAGAAGCTAGCCTATGGTATGATTGTTGTATATGGAGTTGATTGCCTACGGACTACAACCCTCCGGTTTATATAGACACCGGATAGGGTTAGGGTTACATAGAGTCGGTTACAATGGTAGGAGATCTTGAATATCCGCATCGCCAAGCTTGCCTTCCACGCCAAGGAAAGTCCCATCCGGACACGGGACGAAGTCTTCAATCTTGTATCTTCATAGTCCTGGAGTCCGGCTGAAGGTATAGTCCGGCTACCCGAACACCCCCTAATCCAGGACTCCCTCAGTAGCCCCCGAACCAGGCTTCAATGACGACGAGTCCGGCGCGCAGATTGTTCGGCATTGCAAGGCGGGTTCTTCTCCAAATCTTGTGTACCTGTAGGAATAATGTCCGATTTTTGTAATGTAGTGCTCCTCGGCTTCCACGCCCAATAATGGCCGTCTTCCACGTGTCAAACGAATGCGAAAAGCCGGGGCGTTTTTACATCCACACCCCTAGCCGTATAAACGAGCCGCCTATTTAACGGGATGGGGATTTAGGTCCAAACCACATCTTCTCCTTTCCGCGAGTTATCATCAGAGCGCTTCCAGCAAAGGTCCATTCCAACATGACCAGCCGTCGCAGCTCCTCCCCTCGCCCCTCCGGTCCCAAACCCGGGGACTGGGAGAGTTGCACCATCCCGCATAGCGAGTTAGTGTCGCTTCAGGCCAAGGGATTTCTCCCTCAGGCATACATGGTCCCGGTCCGAGCCGGTCTCGCCACCTACAATGGCGGAAAACAAGCGGAGAGCACCCCCAATCCTTCTAAAGGAGAGCGGGTGTGCCTCGTCCCCTATCTAATAAGGGGACTGGGATTTCCAATTCATCCATTTCTCCGCGGGCTTCTGGAGTTCTACGGCCTCCAGCTGCACAATCTCACGCCCGCCTCCGTATTGCATATTGCGGGTTTCGTCGCCCTTTGCGAGCTATTTTTAGGCGTTGAGGCTCATTTCGCGCTGTGGAAGAGGTTATTCTGCCTGGTGCCCCGTTCTCAAGAGGGGTCTATATACCAAGTGGGCGGAGCCGAAGTATGGCGCATCGCCGGGACCGGATACCTATCCGGAACCCCAAAGAAGGCGTCCGAGGACTGGCCTTCGGAATGGTTTTACATAGATGACGTCCCGCTACCGGACCCTATCCGGGTCGGTCTCCCTGAGTTCAACAGTGCTCCATTGAAGAAACGCTTGAGCTGGCGTCCGCGGAGCTCTCAGAGAGAAAGCGACAGAGACGTCCTTTACCTGATGGGCCGGATAAGACTGTTGGCTCATTCCGGACTAACCATGATTGGAGTCATGGCCGCATGCATTATGCGGGGGGTGCAGCCGCTTCAATATAGAGGCCACCCCATGTGGGATTTCAACGGGGAGGATGACGCCACACGTTACGGTCGTAAGGGGCCGGCCTCAGCCGCCGCCTTAGTAAAGATCTTATCCTCTTTGTACAAGGGAGAAAAGGAGGAATTCCTCCGCGTCAACCCGCGGGCCGGATTCAGTATGTACGATCCTCCAAGTTGGGTAAGTGAACAATTGCGCTTGCCCGTTTGTTTTATACTCCCATGGTTAGATAGGTAGTCTAACGACTTCAATGCAGGAACTGCGACAGGAGGTAAAGGATATAAACAGCCGCCCTCCACAGCCCGAGGACCCAGAACGGTCCCTCAATCCGGACTCCGAAGAGGATCCGGACATATCGGTGGAGCTTATCGACGGGGTGTTCCATCAGCTAAGCAAGGACAATACCTTGGTAGCCATTACGGCGGATTACCCAGGGTTAATCCCGGCCTCCCAGGTGACAGAAACCGGGGTCTTATTCCCTTGAAAGAGATTCCACCCTCACGTAGCCCGGTGTTTCTGACGACAACCGTGTTTTGCAGGGGAGATTTCCGAGGCAGGAGGCCGAACCTGCGGCGGCTAGCCAACGAGGGGCCGCAGGGCCCCGTGGGGCAAAAAGGAATGTAGTCCGGACTGAGATGCCGGCGCAAAGGTATAGTGCACCCTCTGTTTCCCTGGAGTTATTCTGTCAGGGCATATTAACGTTCGTGCTATCTTCAGAACGAAGAGACCTCGCCGGACTACATCCGGAGAGGTTGCCAATCGCGCCTCCACCAGCCAGGCTCCAACGTCTGGCCAGGAAGCGGAGGCGAGCACAAGGCGCGCACCGGACGCTCCTCCGACAGAGGATGCGGACAGGCTGTCTGCCACAAATTCTGAAGTGGAGAGTGCCATGAACCACAGGCGTCGCCGGACAGTTCTACGCGACGCTTGTTTCTCCCAAGAGGCTTTAGATGCCTTTAATTCGGGAGATGCGTACCTCCGTGCCGCTCAAAATGGTTTAGCCAGAGCCACGGAGCAGTATGTAAAAGACATACGGGTAAGGAAATTTTGGTTAATATATATATATATATATATATATATATATATATATATATATATGCCAGTAGCCCCCGAGACTTGAAGCAGTTAGAGCAACTGATTTAAGGATCATTTAATATGCAGGTTCTTACAGAGAAGAATACCGTACTATCCCAGGAGCTGGAAAAGTGCAAGGCCCAACTAGAGGCCGCACTAGCCGCAGCAGGGGAGCCCAAAGAGACCCCCTCAGGTAAGATACACTTCGAAAGATTAGTATTGTGCGGTGTGGGTGCAAATCTGACAAATCATATTGCAGATGGCGCCGGACTCGATCCAGACAAGCAACAACTCTTACGCCGGCTAAAGGCCGGTGAGAGTACGTTGACAAAGGTGAGGCGAGAGAAGAATGATCTTCAGGATGCCAACACCAAGCTGGACGTCGAACTTAAAGATGTTCGTGGCCAGCTGTCGGACTCCACGAAGGAGAATCAGCGGCTTCGACGCGGCATTTTTAGTAAGTGCTTGAACGAACTTTGAAAAAAGAGTTCGGCGAGGAAGTCGACTAACAGAGTAATGTCTGTAGGTATGCTCACAGGTCGTCCTGCAGAGGAGATGCCCGGTTCTACGGGTGACCTTCTTCCCGAACTCTTGCAACTGCACGAGCGAATTCGGCAGGCGATGCGGGGTATTGCCCAAGCCTTATGGCCTGCCCACTCCGTGCCCGAGGGCCTTGGAGAGCTTGCGGAGAAGCTGAAGGGAGCTCGGCGGCGCTTCCGGTTGTGGAAGATATCGGCCTGCCGACAAGGCGCTAGGGAGGCCTGGGCCATGGTGAAGACCCGTTTTACGAAGTCTGACCCAAACCACATGGCCGAGGTCGGACCAGTGGGGCCTGAGGGGAAGGAGATCCCTGTAAGCTTAGTATACGGCCAAGTAGAGTTGGCCGCGAAGTATTCCCAGCAGGACTGTAAATTAGACAGCCTGTTAGATGGTATAGAAGAGGAATACAATCAGTCAGAATGACTGTGTAATTTTGAATTGACATGTGTAATGCCTTCTAGCCGGATTGTAGATCGTTTGTCGTTGCCGACCTTTTCGCTTCAACCTCGGGACCTGACGGTCCGGAGTGTGTCCGAATACCCTAGCGGTTATATAAGAACCGGGGTATGCGTGGAGACCAGGCGTAGGGGTCATCAATGCTTTATCAGACAAGTGCCCAACTAGTTATGTTATATTACATGGTTAGTAAGAAACATCTTCCAGAGAGAATAGTTCTGTTAAGGGTTCCTTTCGCTGGGAGGCATGCCCTAAGGTGCATGTCCGGACTGCGTGAAGAGACGCAGAAAAAAAGCATCTGGGGGCGCATAAAATGAGTAAAAAGATCATCTTTTATTTCACCGACCGAATATTCCCTTAAGAACGCTAGCTTTCGGCTTCACCCAGTCTGAGGTACACATCCGGCTGACCCGGCAGTAACAATCGCAGAGGTGCTCCCTTTACCGCCTAGCCGAACAATCGGGAACGTAGGGGTAAGCACAGGAGCCAGGCAACCCAGCTTGGCCAAAACTTAAGTCATATCGATGCATATAATGGTGAAGAAAAAGGTACATGCGGAAGTTTGACGCATGTGTTGGGCGTGAAGCCCGTATAAATAAGCTTCTGTTAAAGAAGCCCCCAGGTTTAATGAGCGCGAGTGGCGCGTCACTAGATGAGCCTTTAAGGGCTATGAAAGAAAAAAATGGGAAGGAGAGAAATGTAAGACAGAAAAATACAAAAAGGATGGACAGAGGAAGGAGACGAACACAGAGTCCGGCGCTAGGCATAGAATCTTCGGAGACGGGTGGCGTTCCACGGGTTCGGCTCGAGTCGGTTGTTCGACGCATCTCGCAGGCGGTACGCCCCACCAGTCAGGACTTGGTCGATTATGAATGGACCTTCCCACTTGGGCTTGAGTTTGTCCTTTTTCTTATCCGGCAGGCGTAGAACTAGTTCGCCAACATTGTAATTTTTGGCCCGTACTTCTCTGCTTTGATATCTTCGGGCCTGCTGTTGATAAAATGCGGAACGGGCTTTTGCCACATCACGCTCCTCCTCCAAGGCGTCCAAGTTGTCCTGCCGATCGAGCTCGGCTTCTCTTTCTTCGTACATGCGCACTCTAGGTGAGTCATGAATTATGTCGCAGGGCAGAACTGCTTCTGCGCCGTACACCATAAAAAATGGTGTGTATCCGGTGGTGCGATTTGGCGTGGTCCGCAGCCCCCATAGCACGGAGTCGAGCTCCTCTACCCAGTGCGTGTTAGATTCCTTGAGGGACCGCACCAGTCTGGGTTTAATGCCGCTCATGATAAGACCATTTGCACGTTCGACCTGGCCGTTGGTTTGTGGGTGATAGACGGAAGCATAATCGAGCTTGATGCCCATGTTTTTGCACCAGAGTTTTACCTCGTCGGCGGTAAAGTTTGTACCGTTGTCGGTTATGATGCTGTGGGGGACGCCATAACGGTGTACAACCCCGGATATGAAGTCTATCACAGGTCCGGATTCGGCCGTTTTAACAGGCTTGGCTTCTATCCATTTGGTGAACTTATCCACCATGACCAGTAAGTATTTTTTCCTATGGGTTCCACCTTTAAGGGGTCCGACCATGTCAAGCCCCCAGACCGCAAAAGGCCAGGTGATGGGTATAGTTTGGAGTGCGGTGGGTGGCATATGGCTTTGGTTGGCAAAAAGTTGGCAACCAGCGCATCGTTGGACTAGGTCCTGAGCGTCTGCTCGGGCCGTCGGCCAGTAAAAGCCTGTACGGAAAGCCTTGCTAACAAGGGACCGAGCAGCGGCGTGGTGACCACCGAGTCCGGCATGAATTTCAGCCAGGAGGTTCCGCCCTTCCTCTTCGGAGATGCACCTTTGAAGGACTCCGGTAGTGCTTTTCTTATAAAGTTCTCCCTCATGGACTCTGTAGGCCTTAGATCGCCGCACTATGCAGCGGGCCTCGTTTTGGTCCTCCGGGAGTTCCTGCCTAGTAAGGTAGGCTAGGAATGGTTCTGTCCACGGGGCGATAACCGCCATTATTACGTGGGCTGAAGGTGTAATTTCGTTGGCAGAGCCTCCAATTGTGTCAGATTGTTCGGCGTCGAGTGGTGCGGCTGGGTTCGGGCTGTTATTTGCGGGTTCCCCCTCCCATGCTACGGATGGCTTGAACAATCTTTCCAAAAAGACGTTGGGGGGGACTGCATCGCGTTTTGCTCCGATGCGTGCTAGGACGTCCGCCGCTTGATTGTTTTCTCGGGCTATATGGTGAAACTCCAGCCCTTCGAACCGAGCTGACATTTTTAGGACGGCGTCGCGGTAAGCTGCCATTTTTGGGTCCTTGGCGTCGAAGTCTCCATTTATTTGGGATATCGCGAGGTTTGAATCCCCGCGTACCTCTAGGCGCTGGATACCCATGGATACTGCTATCCGGAGGCCATGTAGGAGGGCCTCATATTCGGCTGCATTGTTGGAATCCGTGTACATGATCTGGAGCACATATTGGACTGTGTCTCCTGTGGGGGACGTCAGGACGACGCCGGCCCCCAGTCCGGCCAACATTTTGGAGCCGTCGAAATGCATAATCCAGTTTGAATATGTGCCGTACTCTTTAGGGAGCTCGGCCTCCGTCCATTCTGCGACGAAGTCGGCCAAAACTTGCGATTTAATAGCTCGCCGTGGCTTATAGGTTATATCGAACGGGAGAAGCTCGATGGCCCATTTTGCAATCCGGCCCGTTGCATCGCGGTTGTTGATAATATCGTTTAGTGGCACTTCCGAGGCTACTGTTATGGAACACTCTTGAAAGTAGTGTCGTAGCTTCCGGGATGCCATGAATACCGCGTATGCAATCTTTTGATAATGCGGGTACCGTGATTTGCATGGAGTGAGGACAGTGGACACGTAGTAGACCGGCCTTTGAAGGGGGAATTTGTGTCCGTCCGTTTCCCGCTCGACAACGAGCACTGCGCTGACAACTTGGTGTGTTGCTGCAATGTACAATAACATTGGTTCGCCGGTGATTGGCGCGGCCAGGACTGGGTTTGTTGCCAATATGGCTTTTATTTCATCAAGTCCGGCCGTGGCGGCATCCGTCCACTCGAAGTGTTCGGTGCGCCGAAGGAGGCGATAAAGGGGTAGTGCCTTTTCTCCCAAGCGGGAGATGAAGCGGCTTAAAGCCGCCACGCATCCGGTTAATTTTTGTATTTGTTTAAGGTCCTTTGGGACATCCAATTGTGACAAAGCTCGGATCTTGGCTGGGTTTGCTTCAATTCCTCTACCGGATACAATGAAGCCCAAGAGCTTTCCGGCTGGAACGCCGAAGACGCATTTTTCTGGGTTGAGCTTGATGTCATATTTTCGGAGGTTATCGAATGTAAGCCTCAAGTCGTTTACTAGGGATTCGACATGTCTTGATTTGACGACCACATCATCCACATACGCCTCCACTGTTTTGCCGATCTGGTTTGCCAGACATGTCTGGATCATGCGCTGATATGTTGCGCCGGCGTTTTTCAGCCCGAAGGGCATTGTGTTGAAGCAGAATGGGCCGTATGGTGTGATGAATGCTGTTGCAGCTTGGTCTGATTCTGCCATCTTGATTTGATGGTAACCGGAGTATGCGTCGAGGAAACACAACAAATCGTGTCCTGCGGTGGCATCGATAATTTGATCGATACGGGGGAGGGGGAAGGGATCCTTTGGGCAAGCCTTGTTAAGGTCTTTAAAATCGACACACAGGCGCCAGGATTTGTCCTTCTTTGGTACCATCACCAGGTTTGCTAGCCAGTCCGGATGTTTTATGTCTCTGATGAATCCGGCCTCCAATAGCTTGGCTAGCTCCTCTCCCATAGCCTGTCTCTTGGGTTCGGAAAAACGCCGAAGGGCTTGTTTGACAGGTTTAAATCCTTTTAGGATATTTAAGCTGTGTTCGGCCAGCCTGCGTGGGATCCCTGGCATGTCTGAAGGGTGCCAGGCGAAGATGTCCCAGTTCTCTCGTAGGAACTCTCGCAGTGCGGCGTCTGCATCAGGGTTCAGTCGTGCCCCGATGGAAGCTGTTTTATTGGGGTCCGTTGGATGGACCTGGAATTTGACTATTTCGTCAGCTGGCTTGAAGGATGTGGATTTGGATCTCTTATCGAGTATCACATCATCCCTGTTAACCGTGGAGCGCAGCGCAGTCAGTTCCTCGGCCGCTAAGGCTTCGGATAGCGCCTCAAGGGCTAATGCGGCCGTCTTGTTTTCGGCGCGGAGTGCTATGTCCGGATCACTAGCTAGAGTGATAATTCCATTCGGCCCGGGCATCTTAAGCTTCATGTACCCGTAATGGGGTATTGCTTGGAAGATTGTGAATGCTTCCCGCCCTAGTAAAGCGTGATATCCGCTCTTAAACGGGGCCACCTGAAACGTGACTTCTTCGGACCTGTAATTATCCGGCGTGCCGAACACCACATCTAGTGTGATTTTTCCTGTGCAGCGCGCTTCCCGACTGGGGATTATTCCTCTAAAGGTTGTGCTGCTTCGCTCGACGCGGTTCCAGTCTATTTCCATTTTTTGAAGGGTTTCCTCATAAATGAGGTTCAGTCCGCTGCCTCCATCCATGAGCACCTTGGTGAGGCGAAAGCCGTCCACTATGGGACTGAGGACCAATGCGGCTGGTGCTCGGGCTGTTCGGAATCTAGGTTCATCACTTGCGTTGAAGGTAATGGCAGTGTCGCTCCATGGATTTATTGTTGCAACTTGATAGACTTCGGCGAGGCTGCGGAGTGTTCTTTTTCGCACATTGTTTGATGCGAAAGTCTCGAAGACTGTGAGAACGGTACTGGTGTCCTTGGGCTGGCTTTCTGCGGCCTCCGGAATTAAGAGGTCCTCGCCGATTTTGGCCACCTGCCGGAGTATCCAACATGCTCTAAGGCTGTGAGTTGGTGTGGCGTCCTCTGTACTGTGAATTCTACAGGGTCCATCAAGCCATCTTTCCAGTACGGTTCCATGCCCTGTAGAGGGTTTTGGCTTTTTGGTGTTTATCCCGGGTGTCCTGTGATGATGCACCCTCTTAGTTCGGACGGGATTACTATTCAAGGCCGGATTATCCCAAAAATTTATTTCGGTTTTCCAGGCGCTTTCCATCGCACAGTATTTTTGTACTATGGACGCCAAGTCAGCGAAGCGTGTGATATCACGACGACTTACGGCGTTAAGGATTCCCTTGTCCGTGCAATTACTGCAGAAAATTGAGATTGCGTCTTCCTCGCGGCAATCCTTTATCCTGTTCATAACCAGGAGGAATCTGGCCCAGTAATGATGTACTGTTTCCTCGGGCCTCTGCCTGATTTGGGAGAGATCGCTTATGATCGGGTGGGCGGGTGTCGTTGAATCTGAAACCTCACCCAATCCAAGATTCGGAGGCCGAAGAGTTTCCGAACTCTGAAGTTCGGATTCTTGGATGTTGTCCAGTGAATCTGGCCCGTTGCCTGATCCTAAGCTCAGGTCTTGAGTTACATCTCCCCCTCCGCGGGTATCCGGCTTGGAGGGGTCGGGAATTCGGACGTAGCTAGTCCTTAAAATAGATGAAGGGTCGCCGCACTGCGTCTCTACCACGGCAACGTGGTGGGTGACTTGGGGAGAGTTAATTTCTCTTAGATCGGGTTTAAGCCCAACCTGGTCGTAATCCGTAGCGACCCCCAGGGCGGCGATGCGATCCAAGAGCTCGTTTACGGAAGAGAGCTCCATTGGATCTAGCTGCTCGATGAGCTCCGAGCTGGCGTGTAGGTTGCTTTCGATGACCCGAGAGGTCACCGTCGGCGCAACAGCCGAACAGGCGGTCATGAGGAAACCACCTAGCCGGAGGGTTTGGCCGACAGCCAAGGCTCCCTTAGCAACGGCGCCGTCTTTAAAGACGGGAGGAGGCATCCTTCCTGATTGTGACGGCACAGAGGAACTCTCAATGAAAGCACCAATGTCGGTGTCAAAACCGGCGGATCTTGGGTAGTGGGTCCCGAACTGTGCGTCTAGGCCGGATGGTAACAGGAGGCAGGGAACACGATGTTTTACCCAGGTTCAGGCCCTCTTGATGGAGGTAAAACCCTACATCCTGCTTGATTAATATTGATGATATGGGTAGTACAAGAGTAGATCTACCACGAGATCAAGGAGGCTAAACCCTAGAAGCTAGCCTATGGTATGATTGTTGTATATGGAGTTGATTGCCTACGGACTACAACCCTTCGGTTTATATAGACACCGGATAGGGTTAGGGTTACATAGAGTCGGTTACAATGGTAGGAGATCTTGAATATCCGCATCGCCAAGCTTGCCTTCCACGCCAAGGAAAGTCCCATCCGGACACGGGACGAAGTCTTCAATCGTGTATCTTCATAGTCCTGGAGTCCGACTGAAGGTATAGTCCGGCTACCCGAACACCCCCTAATCCAGGACTCCCTCACTAGGGTTTAAGCTTCTATCACTCTAGCAACCCATCATCTACTTATTACTTCCCAATGCCTTCCTCTAGGCCCAAACAATGGTGAAGTGTCATGTAGTCGACGTTCACATCACACCACTATAGGAAAGACAACATACATCACATAAAAATATCAAACGAATACCAAATTCACATGACAACTTATAGCAAGACTTCTCCCATGTCCTCAGGAACAAATGTAACTACTCACAAAGCATATTCATGTTCATAATCAGAGGGGTATTAATATGCATAAAGGATCTGAACATATGATCTTCCACCAAGTAAACCAACTAGCATCAACTACAAGGAGTAATCAACACTACTAGCAACCCACAGGTACCAATCTGAGGTTTTGAGACAAAGATTGGATACAAGAGATGAACTACGGTTTGAGATGAGATGGTGCTGGTGAAGATGTTGATGGAGATTGACCCCCCTCCCAATGAGAGGATCGATGGTGATGACGATGGTGATGATTTCCCCCTCCCGAAGGGATGTTTCCCCTGCAGAACAGCTCCGTCGGAACCCTAGATTGGTTTGGCCTCGTGGCGGCGGATTTTCGTCCCGTGAGGTTGCTTATGATTTTTTCCAAGGCGAAAGACTTCATATAGCCAAAGATGGGCACCGGAGGCCTGCCAGGGGGCCCACGAGGCAGGAGGCGTGCCCAGGTGGTAGGGCGCGCCTCCCACCCTCGTGGATGGTGGGTGGCCCCCCCTCTAGTGCTTCCTTCGCCCAATATTTTTTATATATTCTGAAACTGGCTTCTGTGGAGTTTCAGGACTTTTGGAGCTATGCAAAATAGGTCTCTAATATTTGCTCCTTTTCCAGCCCAGAATTCCAGCTGCCGACATTCTCCCTCTTCGTGTAAACCTTGTAAAATAAGAGAGAATAGGCATAAGTATTGTGACATAATGTGCAATAATAACTCATAATGCAATAAATATCGATATAAAAGCATGATGCAAATTGGACGTATCAACTCCCCCGAGATTAGACCTCGCTTGTCCTCAATCGGAAGCCGATATCGAAAAATATGTCCACATGTTTAGAGATAGAGATGTCGATAAAATAGAATATGGACATGAGTGCATCATGATCATTCTTATAACAGCAACATATATATATATATTGTCATATGATTTCTTATGCTAAAGTAACAATTCATTCACAATTTCAAGTATGAATCAGAATTTCATTGAAAACTAACAAACTATAATCTCGGTCATTGAAGCAATTGCAATATATCATAACATCAGAAAGAGTCAATATAAGAGCTTTTCAAGAAGTCCACATACTCAACTATCATTTAGTCTTTCACAATTGCTAACACTCATGCAATATTTATGGGTATGAAGTTTTAATCAGACACAGAGAAAGATAGCACTACAAAAAAAATACACTTCCGTGATGATACGTGTTTGTCACAGTAGGTTGCATTTTTTGTCATGCATGTACATCCATGACAAATTTACAACAGAATCAAGATAGTCATACCTGTGCTATCGTAGAAGTGTTCCATGACATTACCAAAATTATCATCACGGAAGTGTCCACTTCCATGACGATAAATCGCGCGTCACAGAAGTGCTTTCGTCAAGGGTGACCGACTCGTGGCATCCACCATAATGGAACGCCGTTAAGCTATTGGGTCGGATTTTGGATCCGATAACCCGTTAACAGCCCGACCAATGGGAAATTTCCACGTGTAAAATTCTTATTGGCCGGACGAAACACATGTCAGCTCGTTAGTGGGTCAGATAGGCACCTATGATACGTCGACACGTGGCACGGCCCAACAGAGGCCCATTCCTGTGAAAAGGTCGGCCCGTTTGACTTGGTCAAAAGGTGGCGGGCCGGCCCATGTAAAGCCTGTTAACGACCTGTTCGCATATAGCCCATTTACAGCCCGCTAACCCAAGGCCCGTTACGCCCTATCCGAATTAGGCCCAGTAGCGTCATCTGGGCCACCCAATATGATTCCAGCCCGTTTTCACTTCTGGCCCATGTATGGCCCATGACGTCTTTCGGCCCATATGAGGCCCTATGTAACTCTTGGCATATTAACGGCCCGTGGTGAAACTGGCCCGTAATGAACAGTGTATCACTTTACACCCATTAGCGGTCCGTGGTGAAACTGGCCCGTAATGAACAGTGTATCACTTTATACACATTAACGGCCCGTTATTCCGTTGGGCCGTTTCCAGCCCATTTTATCTGTCGGCCTTCTCAGAGCCCATTTATTCTTGGGCTCATTTCCAGCATTCGTTTACTTACGGCCCGTTACTGTCATTTTCTGCTTGTGGGCCAAATTCAGCCCATGGTTATAGTCGGCCCGATTGTGGTCCGTTAATACGTTGGGCCGTTTTCATAGCGTCATCAAATACGGCCTATTAACGGTGGCCCGTTATGGTCGGCCCATGAACGGACGATTCCAACTCTAGCCTATTTACGGCCATAATGTGGCCTGTTATTGGCCCATGTTTGGCCATCGATCATACTTCCCGTATAAGGCCCATTGATGATACGGCCCGTAGAAGGCCCATTGTTTCTAGGGCCCGTAGAAGGCCCATTGATGATACGGCCCGTAGAAGGCCCATTGTTTCTAGGGCCCGTAGAAGGCCCATTGTTTCTACGTCCCATAGAAGGCCCACTGTTTCTACGGCCCATAGGAGGCCCAGTGTCACTACAGTAAATATTAGCCCATGGTTATTGTGGCCTAGTTTTAAAAAATAGGTTATTGCAGCCACTAGAAAACCGCGGAAAAAGAACTGCAATGACTAGAAGCAAACAAATAAACAAGACAACAAGGAAATAAATAAGCAAGCAACTTACGCTAGGCTATCACGGCTATCACACATATTACATCCACTGAGCATCAAAGTTCGCCACCAGTGCAAATAAACGGGCCAACAAAAGAATATACAAAACTAAGAGCACTTCAGAAGGCACTAGGCCTGGCCAGGTCGCCCCCCCCCAAACAGCTGAAGAAGATGAGTAGACCTCAGTTGTGTCAATGATAGTTGCATCAACACTACATTTAAGGCATGATGGTGCGCAGGGCAGTCCTCTGACATCTTCATTGCATCTTTGACTTCAAGTCGGAGCTGAGCTGAAGCAATCCTTTCTGCTTTAAGTTGAGACTGAAGAAGTCGAACTGATTGAGGCAGCGACTGCACAGAGGTTGTCTCACACCTGCTGGTGAGTAGCTTCAACTCACTGTCTTCATCAAGACAGGACCTTGGGGTCATCTTGCCGTCCTCAAGATGGTTTGGCTCACTATCTTCCCTAAAGTTCTGCCTGGCGTAAGAGATACGAGTCTGAAAGAGAAACAAGGAGACACGTAACAGGTTTCACAATTATATAAGCAAATAAATGGATCTGTTCTGCATAAGGAACATGTTTTGACAACTACAATTTGAAACTGGTAGTTGTTGCAAACATCCAATCAGATGTAAACAGCAAAGCAAACAACAGCGGAGGAAATGATGCCTATCCAAATCTATACTAGAACAAAGTTTGAAGGCTTGAGAAGGATGAACTTACATTACATGTTAACACGGGCTGGACAAAGCCCTTCTCCATGTTGATGGACGGATAATTCAATAAATTCCCCAAAGAAAATTCTTTATAAGCGTTGCCATTATTCTACATTTTGCAAAGAGTAAATATAGATCAAATGATATTGGAAGAAACAGAGGATAATGAAGCTCAGGTGCAGACTGATGATACATAATCAAATAGCAATTAATTAAGTACAACGTTACAAGGCAAAAGGGAGAGAGGTACTGACAAGAGCAATGCAGAGCCCATTATTGTTTTGAGATCGTATGATCCTTTGAGCAAGGAGATTCATCTGAAATTAGTTTTCATACAAGAGAGAAGGTAAGGCACAAGCAGAAATTTAGGAGTTCAAATTTTGAATTGATATCATAGACAGTACCTGACGCTGGGTTCCCAGCAGTTCTAATAGGGATTTTGCCACTGGAGTAGGGGTAAAGTGTGGTACAGTGGGCCTATGTTTTCTGTGGCTGCTGATCTATCTGATTTAACAGGTATCACTACCTTTTCGAAATACCTAGTTTGTACTCCTTGACGACCTGCACTCACCCTCTTCCTTTTGGACACCTATTACGAAAGAACAACATTTGACTGGAAAAACATATTGTGACAACACATGGAATAGGTATAGAAAATGGATAGGTATGGCATATACTCATATATGATGCTTAAACTAAGCATATGGTGTAACAAAGTAGAAGTAATGCAAGAGGTCAGAAGCAAAATATGTTCGACCAATACAACTTTGCAAAGTTAGAGCAAGCACCTTGATGAGTGAATAAGATAGGACATCCTCCACCATGCCAAGTTTGTTAGGCAGTGGATCATTCCGCAATATTCCTCTCGTGCACCCATTCTCATATTCATTTTGATAATGTTCAATATCTGACATGCATGAAAACATAAAAACAAGTGAGATTTTCTTTGTAATGCAGAAGTGATTCTAATCCAATACTGCCTCCCTGTAAACCCCTTTGTGCTATCTCTGCAATTCTTTTAAAAGATGCCATGCATGCTGTAATTTGTTGTGTGCATTAATATAATGTGGCCTACTACTCAAAATATGAGAGCTCCAGAAGTGATGACACTTCGCAGATGATAGCTTCAACATATAGTAAAGAAGAACAAGTCGACCTGACCTGACAGATTCAAAATATACTAAGGGAGAACAACTCGACCTGACCAGTCGACCACAAGAGAGGAGTATCATCTTAAAGAAGAGCAGAACAGCAAGCAGATTGAAGATATTACAAGTCGTTTAATACAATGTCGGTTGGCCACCCATGATGAACCAGAGCGCATAGAGAAATACTATTCTTTCCGGTCTCTTGATATGTGGCTCACATGCATTTTGAAACTAAAGTAGGAACATTTAGCTAACCAATTAAACATCTCTCAGTTTTACTAATATCAGCAATAATATCATATATGAATTTGTACAACTAAGCTTGTTTAGCTCGATGGGTGGAGCAGTGCTATTACTACACGAACCACGTAGGCTGATTGTGGTCATCATAAAATGGGGAAAACATAAGCATGATGAGTACAGTGTTGACCGTGGCAGTGGGTTGGCAGATCTGAAGCTGCAAACCGCGCAAAGGGTAGTTAGCAACCGATGTTTTCTTTGAAATAACAACTAAGATTTGGTATGGACAAGAAAGTACGGTCAACAAGTGACAAAGAAATGCAATTATGCTATCCCTCTATATGTCGCGATTTGCATTTGGAAACTCAAGTGGGGCCTTTAGCTAACCAATTAAATGTGTCAGTTAACTAATATCAGTATCATATCACAATCATATTTGAACAACTAAGCTTTCGAATTCTGAGTGTTGTGTTGTTTAGCTTGAAGGGTGGAGTAATGCTAGTACGACAGAAAGCACCTACGCAGATCATAGTAGAGTAGATAAAATGGCAAAACCCTAAGCATCAAGAGAAAAATCAGGAAAGTGGAACTAGCTGGACCAGTGGGTGGCGCACATGCTTTTCGAAACGAATATAGGAACATTAGGTGACCAATTAAACGTTCTCTGTTTTAGTGATATGAGCATCATATCAGATTCGTATTTCAACACGTAAGCTTTGGGTTGAGGTCTTGAGGAGCAGTGCTAGCACGACATGAAGCACCTACGATGATGGTAGTGAATATAAAAGGGGGAAACCATATGCTTTACGAGTATAGTGCCCGTGCCATGGCGGATCTGAAGGTGCAAACCGGACAAAGCTACTTCGCAACCAATGTTTGCTTTCAACTAGCCACTACGATTTGGTACGAACAAGAAAAGTACAGTAACCAAATTACGATCTATTTTCTGGGTGAGATCAATAACTTAAGCACATATGGAAGAGTACCACCTCTCTTGCGACGCCGTGTAGGCCTATGCTGATACATTGAGGGTGTTGCGGGTGCGATGGCTGTCGGCGGCGGGGAAGAAGAATTTAGACGGCAGACGCCCGGGTCAGGGGATATATCCTGTTGCCGTGGACAAGGCGGTCGTAGGAGCGGCAACAGCAAGGCGGGCGACGGTGCCGATGAAGCGAGAGGAGGTGATGAAAGGATGTTGGTCCAGCATCGTGGATGAGAGACGTCCATCTCTTGCAGTGGACGACTGGGTAGGGGTAGCGGCTCCGGCAAGGTGGAGGATGGGGTGGCGGACGGAGGAGGCTGGCCGCAGTGCGGAGGTTGTCATGCCACCAACGGTGTATGAATGGGGAAATGGAGGGGAGGGGGATCTCAAACTTTGGGACGCGCTTCTCTGAAATGGGGGAAGTTATGAACTTATCCCCCGTTTAAAATTTCGGACATCGCGTCGGTTGGGGATAGGATGGTAATCTCGCATCTCCCAAATATTTGCTGGTAACTATTTCGGGCGAGGAGAGGGTGTTTTGCCGCCCACGGTTGGCGCCCATAGTGTATGAATGGGGCTGATAGGTAGGGCGGTTGTGTCACGTCTGATGGAATTTACACATCTGCCCCTATTTAAAATATTAGCCTACATCGATTTCGGGCGAGGAGATGGTGTTTTGCCGCCCACGGTTGGTGCCCATGGTGTATGAACGGGGCTGACACGTAGGGCGGTTGTGTCACGTCTGATGGAAGTTACACATCTGCCCCTATTTAAAATATAAGCCTACATCGATTTCGGGCGAGGAGAGGGTGTTTTGCCGCCCACGGTTGGTGCCCATGGTGTATGAACGGGGCTGACACGTAGGGCGGTTGTGTCACGTCTGATGGAAGTTACACATCTGCCCCTATTTAAAATATAAGCCTACATCGATTTAAGACGAGGAGAGTTTGTTTTGCCGCCCACCGTGTATGAATGGCGAAATGGAGGAAGAGACACATGTCTTTCGGACGAGCTTGAATCAAATGTGTTTTGCCGCCCATGTTTGGCGCTCACCGTGTCTGAATGGGCTCAGATGCCGTCGTGTCACGTCTGATTGAAGTTACTAGTCTACCCCTATCGACAGCAGTGTAAATCCTGTCGATAAGAATGTCAAGTGTCAGGGTTAGACAATAATTTCCATCTCGCAAACACTTGCTTCGAGAAGCCCACAAATTATAGTGGGTGTTTTGCCGCTTCGTTCAAAACTTGGGAGAATTAGCATTCACGTTTGCCCTGGGACCTGGCAAACTAAATTCTAATCCAATTTGTATTCGATTACGAATATCCACAGATAATTATATGTTTTGTTATTTATTTATTCAAAACCACAACAAAGATTTATTCCACCTTTATATATGATTATGATTTAGAAATGTCGTGATCTTCGAATTCAGTAGGTTGGATACACTCTGAGTCAAACTGTTATTTCATCCAATACAATATGCTCACACGACAAATAGTTCACCTTATGTCAATCATACAAGTACTGAGGATTACCTCGCCTAAAAAATTCGGATCATTACAACACATGGACAACATAGGGGGTCTTGCAACATAATCCATTCAGAGACATGACACAACATGCAAGTACAATAATCTAATGAAAATTTCAACTGGTATCTAAAGAAGAACCGGGATTATCTTGGGCTTCAGATAGCAGAAACAGCATGACCTCCTCCATCTTCAAATGCAACATTCTTACTTCCTCCAATTCTTGGGTTGCTTGCATAATGCGTGCCGCTAATTCTGTAATTTCCAGCCTCAAGATAAATATTACCTCATTCATGGCAGCCACACCATCTCTTTCTGCCTCTAGTAGAGCCTCAAGCACTATAATATCTATGCTCAGACTACTCTCCGGCGGTGTTGCCTATGAACTACTACCATCTGGTAACATGGATGGCGCACTGCTTCCACAAATAGATTCTGGGGTTGTACACTGTGTCCTAGTGTGAACGGCATCCTGAAAGGTTTCCGCTGGACATCAGTAAGAGATAGTTATCGTATGATCCAGGCAGTAAGCTTACATGGTAAACGACAGACGAATTATTGCCGAGCATGGCAAACTATATTTAAATGGTTCAAAGCAGCATCAGCCGAAAAGAAATTAAAATGGTAAGATGAAACTAGGGATGTAAGTGGCAAATAAACGAAATCCGCCAGTCCCATCTAGTTAGTTTTTGCTACCTCCCTAGTTCATTTTCCTCAAAAAAACAAAAACTCTTTTGAACTATCATACCACTAGTGGACTTCAATCGGGATTAAACCAGACCCAGTTGACATCCCTAGTTGAAAGGGAGTGTACAACCGCTATATTTAAGTTGCCAAGGCATCTAAGCAGTTGAAATAATCTAAGAAAGCACTTAACAGTGTGGCCTCATATAAACTACGAAGACAGTCTTGTGATGAAGTTGAGAGGAAAAGTTAAGGACTCAAATGAAATAGGCATGCATTTCTTTACGATAGTACAGCAGGCACTGCTGACATATTGGCCAACTCAGGTATAGTGTAACAACAAATAAGCATTCGAATCAAGCAATACAGCAAAGCAGACAACTGAACTATTTGTAATTCGGTAGGATTACACGTTGAGGGCACAAGCCAAGAAAGCAGCCCACTCGCATTACATTTCACATGTACTAAAACACACTGGCTTACCATATGTTGCTGTGAAGCCTAGCTGCTGTTGCAATGTTCTTTGAAGATATCGTCAGCATCCTGTGGTTGCAAATCTAGTTGTTGTAGTTTATTCTGCACCATCTATGTAGGTAAAATTAATTTTAATCGCATGCACTGGTCCGAATTGATCATCAATGGTTCATCTAAACTAATGAAAGAAGGGTCTATGCATACACGACAATACTCCCTCTGATTCGTTTTACTTTGTGTATAACTTTTTCTCAGTTTTCTCGTATTAGTCTGCGCGTTGCCGATTCCTAGCGCCGGTTTCCTTTTGTGCCCCGCCCCATCCGCCTCTGCCCTAATTAATTGGCAAATTAGTCCAGAAAAATTAAACCAGTGCCCTCCTTGGTATGCGGGTCAAGAGTTATATGCAGAGTAAATAGAATCGGAGGGAGTATCTTTGCTTCCCTCTATTTTTATGCTTGTTCAAGGTGCCAGCCCCAAAAGAACAAATATTTTGCTTGATGGGGTTGGCAGCTCCATAATTAATAGAAGCATCAAATTAGTCATGCAACTTGGGAAGATCAAGAACACACAAACAATTAATGAAAAGAGGCTCGGAACATTGATGTAATAGCTAGCATCAAAAAATGTAGGGTGAAACGAACAAAAAGCAGCGGAACCACATGCTAGTTTGCTGATGTGTAATTAAGCATAGAGAACATTAAGCAGTCTGATGGAACCAACAGGTGGCATCAGAACAAAACTAAAGCATATTAACTATATGTGCACTTGTATGTAATTTAGCACATGTAACATGTTCACTGCCAGAAGTATGACCCTACAGGTGCAAGCAGAATAACGCGTCTCATGGAAAACTGAATGATGCCCTGAAGAATTCAAAGGTGCGGTGCTTATGCTAGGAAAGTGAACGTAGGCGCCGTCCGTTCGATAATAATACCTGATTCTCGGCGGCATATGGGTATCGTTGTCATACTTGATAGCTAAGGATCGTCGATGGTGCTCGTGTTGCGGTTGAGTTTGGGCCGGCTGTCGCCGTCGTTGAAGCGGCTCCGGTGCTACGGTTGCGGCGCCTGTCGACATACAAGAAAGCTCATCTGTGGTAAGTGAACAGTTGCACGATAAAGAGAAAAACCGAAGGAGTACAAATCAAAATAACCTGATGAGGCTGCGGCGTCGGTAAAGCAGGGCCGGTGGAGTTGAATATGGAGTCCGTGGAGCGGGTCCGGTGCAGTGGACGAAGGCTTCGGCGGGTGCGTTGTACAGTGCTTTCGGTGAGGCGGATCTGTTGCGGAGGACGAGGGCTTGTATGAAGGGCCAGCGAAGGGGCGGACGAGGGAGTCAGTGAAGGGCCTACGCTGTGGTGGATGAGGGCGCCGGTTAAGCAGATCCGGTGCGGTGGACCATGATGGCGGTCAAGGAGATCTGGAGCGGTGGACAGGCCAATCACTGAAGCGGCTCTGGTGAAGTGGTGAGTTGGTAGTTGGGGGTTCCAAGGTGCGGAAGGTAGATCCGGCGGGGTCTGAGGTCCACCGCTGCGGCGGAGGACTAGATTCGGTGGCTTGCCGTGGTTGGGGGTCGGGGAGGGGAAGGGGAGGGGCTCCGGGGAAGAATGTTGGGGGCAAAGAGGGGAAAACAATGGAGTTACCAAAGCAGCCCTTTTCCGTTCATGTGGCAGGGGTAAAATAGGAATATCGCAGGGCTAAACTTTTGGGCGCGTGATATTTCGATGTGAGCGGGAAGTTTGAAAGCATTTGGCGCCTAAAATTATAAGTATTCTGCTCTCGTACAACCGAGTATGATATCATGGCCGACAATTTGTTTGTTTTGCAAGCAAAAAAATGTGCAAGTTTTGAAAATCAGTGTCTCCAACTCGAAACTTAGATTCAAATATGGATCATTGAGCTACTACAAGCAAATACCATCATACGGTCCAATTCAAATGAAATTCCAAATGTGTTTATCCTAAATATGATGACAAAAGCAAAAATGTGTATGTGTATGAATGAAGTGGATGATTATAAAGTTTGAACATGCCCGTATGTGTATATCTCTAGGTTTGATATATGAATTTGAAATCATGAAATCCCGGCTTAAAATGTACCTCCATTTAAATGAATTACAAAAGCTAATGATGGAGTCGAATTCCAAAATTCCAGTCTTAGGTTTGTAATTCTGGTACATCAAGGTATATCACGCATGTTCAAAAGTATCGTTATCTCATAGTACAAACTGTGAAACAAATTGATCAACCATGAGTGCACAATATCTCAATTACGCTAAAGTCCCTCAAATATAGACACCTCACTCTTTATCTGAAGTCAACCCCCCCACCACCACACACACAAAGAGAAAAGTCGTTCTCTCCCCCAAACACCAACACACAAGCACATTAACACCCCTCTCTCTTGTAAAGTCCGGACCCCAACATAGGTCTCTATCACTTTGTCTCTCGGGCATGCACACATCTCTTCCCTCACTCTCTAGGTCTCCCGCTATCTCTCTTACCCAAGCACACGCACTATGTAGAGTGTATATTTCCCATAGAAACAAAACGTCACCCCCAAACGTCTATCTCCCTAGTTATGTGGTTCTCGCGCACTCACCTCACACACCACCCCCACTGCAAACAAGCACACTTTGTCTCATTGTGCACCACTCTCCTCTTTCTATCTCTCCCACATGCGGACCCGCCCCAGCTCCTTCCCTGTATACATATATGTCGTGAATCTTTGCATAGCTCCCTAATGTATAATCGTTCTCGATTTCGCACATTGTTCTCTACACCATCTATTCTAGCTCTCTCATGAAGTCCCTATCACACACACGATGACTCGCTTCCCTTGCGTCTCCGTTCATAGGCCAATTTCGGACAACATCAACATTGTCTCCCTATCTATACGCCATTTATGGACACAAACGACCCCTCTCACCCCCTCTCTTCCTCTCTCTCTCTCTCCGTCGCTAGCTCTCTCTTTCTCTCGATCTCACACCCCTCTCCCACACACACACACTCGATGTCTCTTCCAAATAGTCTGCTCCCCCCGCCCGCACCCATGCTATCTCGCTACTACACATGTCACACCATTCCCCCTTCCGTTATACTAGGTTTACATCATCAGTGGTCTCTCTACTCCACATACACTCTCTCCCTCTCACACACAAACGTGTGCACAAACACACACAGACACGCACAAACACCCATTTACCTGGATCCTCATCTCTCCTCATGTCTGCATGTGTATCTCACACACTCACTCTCTAATTATGTATATGTGTCTCCATGTTACACAACACAAAGCCCCATGTACATGTCTCTCTCTATCCTCCTGATGTCTACTACACAACCTTCTTCTTGTAGACATTGTTGGGCCTCCAAGTGTAGAGGTTTGTAGGACAGTAGCAAATTTCCCTCAAGTGGATGACCTAAGGTTTATCAATCCGTAGGAGGCGTAGGATGAAGATGGTCTCTCTCAAGCAACCCTGCAACCAAATAACGAAGAGTCTCTTGTGTCCCCAACACACCCAATACAATGGTAAATTGTATAGGTGCACTAGTTCGGCGAAGAGATGGTGATACAAGTGCAATATGGATAATAGATAATAGTTTTTGTAATCTAAAAATATAAAAACAGCAAGGTAGCAAGTGATAAAAGTGAGCGTAAATGGTATTGCAATGTGTTGAAACAAGGCCTAGGGTTCATACTTTCACTAGTGCAAGTCCTCTCAACAATACTAACATAATTGGATCACATAACTATCCCTCAACATGCAACAAAGAGTCACTCCAAAGTCACTAATAGCGGATAACGAACGAAGAGATTATGGTAGGGTACGAAACCACCTCAAAGTTATTCTTTCCAATCAATCCGTTGGGCTATTCATATAAGTGTCACAAACAGCCCTAGAGTTCGTACTAGAATAACATGTTAAGATACAAATCAACCAAAACCCTAATGTCACCTAGATACTCCAATGTCACCTCAAGTATCCGCGGGTATGATTATACGATATGCATCACACAATCTCAGATTCATCTATTCAACCAACACAAAGGACCTCAAAGAGTGCCCCAAAGTTTCTACCGGAGAATCACGACGAAAACGTGTGCCAACCCCTATGCATAGGTTCATGGGCGGAACCCGCAAGTTGATCACCTAAACATACATCAAGTGAATCACGTGATATCCCATTGTCACCACAGATATCCACGGCAAGACATACATCAAGTGTTCTCAAATCTTTAAAGACTCAATCCAATAAGATTACATCAAAGGGGAAACTCAATTCATTACAAGAGAGAAGAGGGGGAGGAGAAACATAGGATCCAACTATAATAGCAAAGCTCGCGATACATCAAGATCGTAACATCTCAAGAACACGAGAGAGAGAGAGAGATCAAACACATAGCTACTGGTACATACCCTCAGCCCCGAGGGAGAACTACTGCCTCCTCATCATGGAGAGCACCAGGATGATGAAGATGGCCACCGGTGAGGGTTCCCCCCTCCGGCAGGGTGACGGAACAGGGTCCCGATTGGTTTTTGGTGGCTACGGAGGCTTCTGGCGGCGGAACTCCCGATCTATGTTGTGTTCTGGATGTTTTAGGTCACGTAGGTATATATGGGTGCAGGAGGTACGTCAGGGGAGCCACGAGGGCCCCACGAGATAGGGGGCGCGTCCTAGGGGGGGCGCCCCCACCCTCGTGAGCACCTTGTTCCTTCCTTGACGTGGGGTCCAAGTCCATCAGGTGTGTTTCCTTCCAAAAATAACTTCTCCAGTTGATTTCGTTCCGTTTCGACTCCGTTTGATATTCCTTTTCTTCGAAACACTGAAATAGGCATAAAACAGCAATTTTGGGATGGGCCTTCGGTTAATAGGTTAGTCCCAAAAATAATATAAAAGTGGATAATAAAGCCCAATATTGCCCAAAACAGTAGATAATATAGCATGGAGCAATCAAAAATTATAGATACGTTGGAGACGTATCAAGCATCCCCAAGCTTAATTCCTGCTCGTCCTCGAGTAGGTAAATGATAAAAAAGATAACTTTTGATGTGGAATGCTAGTTGGCATAATTTCAATGTAATTCTTCTTAATTGTGGCATGAATATTCAGATCCATAAGATTCAAGACAAAAGTTCATATTGACATAAAAATAATAATACTTCAAGCATACTAACAAAGCAATCATGTCTTCTCAAAAGAACATGGCCAAAGAAAGTTATCCCTACAAAATCATATAGTCTGGCTATGCTCCATCTTCACCACACAACATATTTAAATCATGCACAACCCTGATGACAAGCCAAGCAATTGTTTCATTCTTTTGATGTTCTCAAAATTTTTCAATCTTCACGCAATACATGAGCGTGAGCCATGGATATAGCACTATAGGTGGACTAGAATGGTGGTTGTGGAGAAGATAAAAAGGAGGGAAGATGGTCTCACATCAACTAGGTGTATCAACGGGCTATGGAGATGCCCATCAATAGATATCAATGTGAGTGAGTAGGGATTGCCATGCAACGGATGCACTAGAGCTATAAGTGTATGAAAGCTCAACAAAAGAAACTAGCGGGTGTGCATCCAAATCGCTTGCTCACGAAGACCTAGGGCAATTTGAGGAAGCCCATCATTGGAATATACAAGCCAAGTTCTATAATGGAAGATTCCCACTAGTATATGAAAGTGACAACATAGGAGACTCTCTATCATGAAGATCATGGTGCTACTTTGAAGCACAAGTGTGGTAAAAAGATAGTAGCATTGCCCCTTCTCTCTTTTTCTCTCATTTTTTTATTTTGTTAGTTTGTTATTTGGGCCTTCTCTTTTTTATGGTCTCTTTTCTCTTTTTTTTATTTGGGCTTCTTTGGCCTCTTTTCTTTCTTTTTTTTATTTGGGCTTCTTTGGCCTCTTTTATCTATTTTTCGTCCGGAGTCTCATCCCGACTTGTGGGGGAATATAGTCTCCATCATCCTTTCCTCACTGGGATAATGCTCTAATAATGATGATCATCACACTTTTATTTACTTACAACTCAAGAATTACAACTCGATACTTAGAACAAGATATGACTCTATATGAATGCCTCCGGCAGTGTACCGGGATGTGCAATGAATCATGAGCGACATGTATGGAAGAATTATGAACGGTGGCTTTGCCACGAGTACTATGTCAACTACATGATCATGCTAAGCAATATGACAATGATGAATGTGTCATGATGAATGGAATGATGGAAAGTTGCATGGCAATATATCTCGGAATGGCTATGGAAATGCCATAATAGGTAGGTATGGTGGCTGTTTTGAGGAAGGTATATGGTGGGTTTATGGTACCGGCGAAAGGTGCGCGGTACTAGAGAGGCTAGCAAGGGTGGAAGGGTGAGAGTGCGTATAATCCATGGACTCAACATTAGTCATAAAGAACTCACATACTTATTGCAAAAATCTAGAAGTTATCAAAGCAAAGTATTACGTGCATGCTCCTAGGGGGATAGATTGGTAGGAAAAGACCATCGCTCGTCCCTGACCGCCACTCATAAGGAAGACAATCAATAAATAAATCATGCTCCGACTTCGTCACATAATGGTTCACCATACGTGCATGCTACGGGAATCACAAACTTCAACACAAGTATTTCTCAAATTCACAACTACTCAACTAGCATGACTCTAATATCACCATCCTCATATCTCAAAACAATTATCAAGCATCAATCTCATAGTATTCAACACACTCATAAGAGAATGTTATTATTCTTGAATACCTAGCATATTAGGACTTTAAGCAAATTACCATGATATTTAAGACTCTCAAACTAATCTAAGTGAAGCATGAGAGTTCATATATTTCTTCAAAATAAAACTACCACCATGCTCTAAAAGATATAAGTGAAGCACTAGAGCAAATGACAAACTACTCCGAAAGATGTAAGTGAAGATCAATGAGTAGTCGAATAATTATGCAACTATGTGAAGAATCTCTAACATTTAATAATTTCAGATCTTGGTATTCTATTCAAACAGCAAGCAAAGCAAAATAAAATGACATTCTAAAAATGGCAAACATCATGTGAAGAAGCAAAAACTTAGGATCAACCGAAACTAACCGATAATTGTTGAAGAAGAAAGGTGGGATGTCAACCGGGGCATCCCCAAGCTTAGATGCTTGAGACTTCTTGAAATATTATCTTGGGGTGCCTTGGGCATCCCCAAGCTTGAGCTTTTGTGTCTCCTTAATTCCTCTCATATCACGGTCTCCCTAAATCTCAAAAGCTTCATCCACACAAAACTCAACAAGGACTCGTGAGATAAGTTAGTATAAACCATTGCCAAAACCTTACCATACTCTACTGTAGCAAATCACTAAAATTATTATTCAACATTGCATACTAAATGCCTCGGCATATTTAATAGTCCCATCCTCAAATAGAACCATTAAAGAAGCAAACATATGCAAACAATGCAAACATAACAGCAATCTGCCTAAACAGGATAGTCTGTAAAGGTTGCAGCAACATCCATACTTACCTAGCTCCAAAAATTATGAAAGAAAATTCCTACTGTAGTAAATTTATCAGATCTTTATATGCAAAAGGTTTCAACATTTTATCGCGTTCTGACTTTTCTAGGGAATTATTGCAACAGCGGTAAACTTTCTGTTTTCAAACAGCAACATGTATACTTGTAACATAGGCATAGTAAAGACTATTAATGCCACTTTTATTGAAATAAAAGATGCAAAACATTATTCTAAATAACATCAAGCAAATTCTAACAAAATAAATTGACGCTCCAAGCAAAACACATGTCATGTGGCGAATAAAAATATAGCTCCAAGTAAAGTTACCGATGGAAGTGGACGAAAGAGGGGATGCCTTCCGGGGCATCCCCAAGCTTAGGCTCTTGGCTATCCTTGAATATTACCTTGGGATGACTTGGGATCCCAAAGCTTAGGATCTTTCCACTCCTTATTCCATAGTCCATCGAATCCGTACCGAAAACTTGAAAACTTCACAACACAAAACTTAACAGAAAACTCGTAAGCTCCGTTAGTATAAGAAAATAAATCACCACTTCAAGGTACTGTAATGAACTCATTCTTTATTTATATTGGTGTTAAACCTACTGTATTCCAACTTATCTATGGTTTATAAACTATTTTACTAGCCATAGATTCATCAAAATAAGTAAACAACACATGAAAAACAGAATCTGTCAAAAACAGAACAGTCTGTAGTAATGTGGATCAAACGTATACTTCTGGAACTCATAAAATTCTCAAATAAATTGTTGGACCTGAGGAATTTATCTACTAATCATATGCAAAAATAATTAACTAAATATCACTTTCCAAATAAAAATGGCAGCAATTCTCGTGAGCGCTAAAGTTTCTGTTTTTTACAGCATGATCAACAAGACTTTCCCAAAGTCTTCCCAAAGGTTCTACTTGGCACAAACACTAATTAAAAGCATAAAACCACATCTAAACAGAGGATATATGAATTATTTATTACTAAACATGAACAAAAAAAAAGTAATAAAAATAAAATTGGGTTGCCTCCCAACAAGCGCTATCGTTTAATGCCTCTAGCTAGGCATGATGATTTCAATGATGCTCACATAAAGGATAAGAATTGAAACATAAAGAGAGCATCATGAAGAATATGACTAGCAAATCTAAGTCTAACATACTTCCTATGAATAGGGATTTTGTGAGCAAACAACTTATGGGAACAATAATCAACTAGCATAGGAAAGCAAAACAAGCATAACTTCAAGACTTTAAGCACATAGAGAGGAAACTTGATATTATTGCAATTCCTACAAGCATATGTTCCTCCCTCATAATAATTTTCAGTAGCATCATGAATGAATTCAACAATATAACCAGCACCTAAAGCATTCTTTTCATGATCTACAAGCATAGATAATTTACTACTCTCCACATAGGCAAATTTCTTGTTAATCGGAACAGTGGGAGTATCATAGGAAACTCGAATACTATAAATTGTTTCCATATTAAAAGAGTAATGTTAAGAGAAGGTGTAATCATAATCATGACAAGTTTTATAAATATAATCATCACTACTTTTTATAGCATAAGTTTCATCACAATAATCATCATAAGTAGCAACTTTGTTCTCATCATAATCACTTTGCATATCTAAACATGGAAGGCTAAAAATATCATCATTAAGCGTAGCATCCCAAAGCTTGGGACAAACATTAATTGCAGAAAATATATTCTCAAATATGTCATCCTCATCAAACATAGCTTCCCCAAGCTTGGGCCTTTTCGTATCATAAGCATAATCACTCTCATCATTAATAGCATGGATAGCACCAATAGTATAGCAATTATTATATTCTTCCAAGCAAGTGCCAAAAAGATTTTCAAGATCATAAGAAGTATCATTATCTTCCACAATTATATTTTCATGAGGCACAATAGTAATAGGAGCAACTTTATTTGGGAGAGATACCTTTTTACCTCTCTTCCCTTTTCTTTTCTTCTTCTTCACCACATCATGTGTGGGTTCAATCCTCTTTTTGGAGCTCCTTATTAATGAGATTGGTTGAATAGGATGCTCCTCCTTGTTGCCTGGTTCATCATAAGAAATAATAGAAGGATATTGGGAAGTCTCTTCCCTTTCATTAGTATTCTCTTCATCTTTTAATTGTTTTCTTTTCTTTATGTAATTGGCAATATAAGGATTTTCAATGCAATTCACCGCACAATACATATAAATATTTTCTAGATCAAAATCAAGAAATCTATCAAGATTAAACTTTGGAATACCCTCAGTTATACATTTCATTTCTTCATAACCCAAAAGAAGGCTAAGCTCTTTGTGATGCTCAAGGGTAATCAAATTATCACAATGTTTGGACACGACTTGATCATGAAACAAATAGCATTGGAGCTTTAAATGACCATGTTCATTGCAAAGTTCACAAGGGGCACGAAAAATATTGAATCTTTCAGCACATTCATCTAGCTCTTCTTGCAACAATTTGGTTTCTAAGTACTTATGCCTCTTGCAATATCTATCTTCCCTATTTGGTGTGTACTTGCAAACCCAGTCTACTCCACAAAAATTGACATCTTTATAGGAGGTATTTTCATCATAACTAGTGCAATCATCATTAGCATCATGGATATTCAAAGAATTCGTACTAACAACATTGCAATCATGCTCATCATTCAAATATTTAGTGCCAAACATTTTATAGATTTCTTCTTCTAGCACTTGAGCACAATTATCCTTTCCATCATACTCACGAAAGATATTAAAAAGGTGAAGCGTATGAGACAAACTCAATTCCATTTTTTAAAAGTTCTCTTTTATAAACTAAACTAGTGATAAAACAAGAAACTAAAAGACTCGATTGCAAGATCTAAAGATATACCTTCAAGCGCTAACCTCCCCGGCAACGGCGCCAGAAAAGAGCTTGATGTCTACTACACAACCTTCTTCTTGTAGACGTTGTTGGGCCTCCAAGTGCAGAGGTTTGTAGGACAGTAGCAAATTTCCCTCAAGTGGATGACCTAAGGTTTATCAATCCGTAGGAGGCGTAGGATGAAGATGGTCTCTCTCAAGCAACCCTGCAACCAAATAACGAAGAGTCTCTTGTGTCCCCAACACGCCCAATACAATGGTAAATTGTATAGGTGCACTAGTTCGGTGAAGAGATAGTGATACAAGTCGTATATAGATGGTAGATAAAGGTTTTTGTAATCTGAAAATATAAAAACAGCAAGGTAACTAATGGTAAAAGTGAGCGTAAACAGTATTGTAATGTGTTGAAACAAGGCCTAGGGTTCATACTTTCACTAGTGCAAGTCCTCTCAACAATACTAACATAATTGGATCATATAACTATCCCTCAACATGCAACAAAGAGTCACTCCAAAGTCACTAATAGCGGAGAACGAACGAAGAGATTATGGTAGGGCACGAAACCACCTCGAAGTTATTCTTTCCAATCAATCCGTTGGGCTATTCCTATAAGTGTCACAAACAGCCCTAGAGTTCGTACTAGAACAACACGTTAAGATACAAATCAACCAAAACCCTAATGTCACCTAGATACTCGAATGTCACCTCAAGTATCCGCGGGTATGATTATACGATATGCATCACACAATCTCAGATTCATCTATTCAACCAACACAAAGGACCTCAAAGAGTGCCCCAAAGTTTCTACCGGAGAATCACGACGAAAACGTGTGCCAACCCCTATGCATAGGTTCATGGGCGGAACCCGCAAGTTGATCACCTAAACATACATCAAGTGAATCACGTGATATCCCATTGTCACCACAGATATCCACGACAAGACATACATCAAGTGTTCTCAAATCTTTAAAGACTCAATCCGATAAGATTACTTCAAAGGGGAAACTCAATTCATTACAAGAGAGAAGAGGGGGAGGAGAAACATAGGATCCAACTATAATAGCAAAGCTCGCGATACATCAAGATCGTAACATCTCAAGAACACGAGAGAGAGAGAGAGAGAGATCAAACACATAGCTACTGGTACATACCCTCAGCCCCGAGGGAGAACTACTCCCTCCTCGTCATGGAGAGCACCGGGATGATGAAGATGGCCACCGGTGAGGGTTCCCCCCTCCGACAGGGTGCCGGAACAGGGTCCCGATTGGTTTTTGGTGGCTACACGGGCTTCTGGCGGCGGAACTCATGATCTATGTTGCGTTCTGGAAGTTTTAGGTCACGTAGGTATATATGGGTGCAGGAGGTACGTCAGGAGAGCCACGAGGGCCCCACGAGACAGGGGCGCGCCCTAGGGGGGCTACCCTCATGAGCACCTCGTTCCTTCCTTGACGTGAGGTCCAAGTCCATCAGGTGTGTTTCCTTCCAAAAATAACTTCTCCAGTTGATTTCGTTCCGTTTCGACTCCGTTTGATATTCCTTTTCTTCGAAACACTGAAATAGGCATAAAACAACAATTCTGGGCTGGGCCTTCGGTTAATAGGTTAGTCCCAAAAATAATATAAAAGTGGATAATAAAGCCCAATATTGCCCAAAACAGTAGATAATATAGCATGGAGCAATCAAAAATTATAGATACGTTGGAGACGTATCACCTCCACACACATAGACACAAAGAATATGTTATCATTGCCTCAGTCTCTAACATATCACACACGCACTCTCTCTCTCTCCCACTCTCTCTCTCTCTCTCTCTCTCTCTCTCTCGCAAACACGCTCAACAAGGGTTTCCCCGTGAATAACTTATCGTCTATTTATGAATAGTCGTGGCAGTATGGCGAACACGAGACGTGAAAAATAATAAATCTACACGTGCTTAGACCACCTAGTATGACTACTAGGACTAGAGCAAGCCAAAAAGCGCGCCGCCGTCACCCCCTCCTTGTCGGCGACGGGAAAATCTTCGTTTTACACAGTCGAGAAGTCATTGTGCTAAGGCCCCACATGCCGAGGCGTTGAATAGAATGTAGATGCTAGTTTACGGAAGCAAGTATCGATAATACGTTTGTATCTCCATGCTTATATGTCTTCTCTTATAAAAAAACCGAGTTGGTGATGATGGTACGTGTGCCATCTTGCAATATAGACCGTCCGATCTATATCTGATGGATGGAAATTAAACTAAAAGATACCCGCACCCCTCTCCACATTTGCAGACAAGGCCTTCCCTCGTTCATCCTTATCTCCAACAAACCTCATTGTTTTGCAATTAAGAAAGGAAGCCTCTGGAACAAACTGGCCCGGTGGCTACTGCCGGCGTCGTCAATCCCCATGCCTCCGCTCAGTTCGACCACCAACCACCACCACACCCACTCCTCTTCACCTTATCTCATATTTCTCGATATATCATTAGCTTTTACACATGGGATTACTCTCGCAAGGGTCAATCACAACAAGTGTTTTATAAAAAAATGCATCTTGTTGTTCCGTGCAATCCACGGATCTTGCTAGTACTCCTACACAAGACTAAGTTGGTGATGCTGGTGTGTCTGCCATCCGCCGTTTCTGACCATTAGATCTACATCTAACGATTGTGAGGTAAGTCGTTGCCTTTTCTCACCAACATCCCACTTGTCTACCAATTTGCAGAAAAACCCATAATTATTATCTTAAAACCAACCACATCCCTCCCTGACCTCACCAAAACAGCCCAAGGAATATATTCTAATTGAAACATAATATATCTCTAGTGACATATGTATATAAAAATTAGAGTGTTTTGTACCAAGTTTGTGAATAAGTATTATTCTAATTATGATTCGTTGCAACGGACATGAACATTGCTAGTATTTCCAACCATGCATTTCTTTTCCTAGTATTCCATAGTTTCGAGTTTTCCATCAAGATATTAGTCACTCATGGTTGATATTTACTTTCAATCATGTACACATATGCACTATGTAACTAGCCTTTCTTATTGGCTTCCAAAGCTTAACTTTCACTCCTACTTACAATATGTAGAGTATTTAACAAAAAACTACCACTTTCAACCAGCCCTAGGAGGAATCTATTGTACAAAAAATAGCAAAATCATACCCAAAATTTCTTAATCCACGCCAAAAACTACCTAGTACTCCTACCGACTAGGTTCGTTTAAACCCATTTATGACAGGGTTGGCCCACATGTCCATGCTGACGAGGCAGCTTAAACCAACACATTTTGTTTGACCATTGACACGAGGGACCCACATCTGACCTTCTATCCTGTTATTCCCCCTCAAATCATTATTTTTCCTGAACATTACTTCAAACAGTACTGATGCGTGTTCGTCGGTGGCGCCGGTGATGAGCGAGTTGGCCGCCGCTCCGCCGTATGGGTCGGACGCCGCGTTGGCCTCCGCACGGGTTGGCAGGCTGGCCCAAGCGTGACTCATGAGCAAGCAAGCCGCCGCACTAGCCTTCGCTCGAGCCAGATGGCTAGCCTTAGCGCGGCGTGCGCGAGCAAGCCGCCGCGCTGCCTTGCCAATCTAGCTAGCAAACCTTGCAGACAAGCAGCTGGATGGAGCTATCTTGGCTAGCTACCGGCCGCGAGCGCCGGACGGAGCTGGCATCCGGGCTGCTGCAACATGGGCTCCGCACCGCCGGTGGTTTTGACCTCGTCTTCTGCCGGCGGCGGTAGCCGCGTCCCATGGCCGAGGGTGACTAGGTGGACGGGCCGGAGGTAGGAGGTCACTCAAGGATTTTTGTTGGTAAGAGCATGTACAATGGTTGATAAGGTAGTCTTATCTTAAGTCTGCCACGTATGCAAGTGGTAGTAGTTTCTTGGCATTTTAGTGGTTTCTTGCATTATTAGAGCAAGTACAATAGAGCTGAGTCAGCGGGCTATAAGAAATAAACTACTACTACATGTTGGCTATAAGATGGGCTGTAGATGACATGGCACTGGCTTATAGCCAGCAGCTGGCTATACTATTAACCATGCTCTTAGGGGTTTCTTGTAAGGAACAATGTACGTACTACTAGCGACAAAAGGCGATTCTAGGTTGCGTTGTACTCCAACGAGTACTACTAGTGGTCGCGGGAGTGTATACCTCGTTTTGTGGGTTCGATCCCGGCCGAACGCATGGCGGCCTTTTTTTAAAATAGTACTACTACACTTCGCTGCGAGCCAATATTTTACACGGGTAGTTTGAGTTTTGAAGTCAAACGGACATGCGGCCCCACAATCTGGGTGCACTGGACAGCCTAGCCACGTGAACGGGTTTTCCTTCCCAGCATCCCGTGGCTCGCGTGCTCGCCCTAGCCGCACCTTGCTTGCAGCTTCCAGCTAGTAGCATATTTAAACTAGCGCCTCCCAATTAAGCCCGAGGAGCCGGAAAAGCCTGGCGGGGCATTGGGAACTGTGCAATATGGCTCTGTACGTAAAGTGCTCTACTACTACTCTGTAGCTTGTGGCGTTGCATGCATGGACTTCACTCCATTATCGGCTCTACTATAAAAGAAATTCCTCTTGCCGTGTTTTTTTTGAAACGAAGGCAAAAGCTTTGCTTCATCTCATTCATAAAGAAGGAACTACTAACAAAGTTCGACGAGATCCATTACACCTCCACAAATGGAAGCGAAAAGCCTAGTCTCGCTGTATCAAATAACTCAAATGTTCTGCCCCCGCAGTAACCGTCGCTGATAAACAGGCTGCTAGTGTGTGCGTGAGAGGAGCGGCTGAGTAGGCCAGCTACGTGAGAGGAGCGGCTGAATAGAGCACCGAGAGTACCCACTAGGCCACTACGCAGGTGTACTTCCCCTGCATTGATAGTACAGCGATGGTTCTAGAGAACAGTAGTACCCTCCACTTCCAACTGTAGCTCCTTGGCCCTGAGATTCAAGAGTTCAAAACTGGTGCACTATACTAGACTAGACTAGAAGTACAGTACATCGCACTACTAGTTGAGAAAAGTAGTACTAGTACTGCTACAGTACGAGTACGTACTCCTCCGTCACATAATGTAAGACGTTTTTTGACACTAGTTGGCGTGTACAAAAAATGGCAAAAACATACCCAAAATTTCTTAATCCACGCCAAAAACTACTACCTAGTGCCAAAAATTTCTTACTAGTGCTATTATTTACAGTATAATGCAATCCCATAACGTTCCATAATCCCTTTCTTTCAAAAAAATCTCTTCTGGAGAGAAGATTGCTATCTCCACGCGAGCTTCTCATAGGCCAGCGCCACCGCATGCAGTCATGTGAGAGAGAGGGAGACATCCATGCAGCATGCAGAGAGAGGAGAACGCGGGCGGACAGCCAATGGGCTGCATGGGGCATTTATAGCTGCTAACTCCTCCCATCCATGCGCCAGGGGTATTTCCATCCAGAAAGCATGCAGCGAGCCCCTGCCTTGGTATCCGGGTCTGCTCTTATGCGCAGAGTAAAAAGAATCGGAGGGAGTACTAGTAGTAAATAATAGCCTCACCCCTTCGCTGAGGAACGATCTACAGTTGGAAGGGACGAGGCCCTGCGGTTACTACGCTCTTATCTCCTCCTCGCCAGTTCCCCTCCCCCCGAAGAGAAGGCAGTTCGTCGCTGCTCCCATGGATTCGCCAGGCGGTTCTCCTCCTCGTCGGGGCTGGGAGACCTTGGACGACGATCCTGTGGGAGAAATCGCACGCCGCTCCGACGTCCTCACCGCCGCAAGACTCGGTGCTTCCTGCACCAACTTTTTCAAGACGCTGCTTAAACAGGCCATGCTTGTTGGTCTTCCATGCATCCTCGAGGAGAAGGTTCTTCTATGGGACAATCCTTCGAACAGTCCACCGCTCCCTGGCCATGGTTGCACGTTGACTCCGCTAGAGTTGCCGACGTTGAGAGGTAGTCGGATTTTGTCCGATGAGCAGGTCAGTAATGGAGTTTGATCATGTAGTACTTAGTTATTCCATTTCCATCCCGTAATTTCTCCGCTGCCCACCGTCTTATATATAGGTCTGGGTCGGTGCCAACGAAGATTGGCTTGCATACCTCCGGCCGGATACCACCATCATTTTGCACAACATCCACAGCAGTGCGGCCGTTCCGGTAGACCCCTTCTCCACCATTGGGATCGGCCTTCCGGACTGGCTGGGCAAGAATACGTATGATGATGCCTACATGAGATTGAAGAAGATAGCAATTGCGGACCCGCCGACAAAGCGACGCGGCTACGACGATTACTATCTCATCGCGGTGTTCGACATAAGGATTGCCATCAATGCAGGAGGCAGTAACGGCAGAGGCTGGCGCATGTTGGCGGCGGCAGATTTGTACCCCTACACGTTCGAAGACGCCGTGCGCCATCTAGGCCGCATCTTCGCGGTGACAAGCCAGGGGACTTGTTTCATCTGGTTGACATCCTACGGTACGGGAGATTACAAACGGAATGCACAAACCATCATTTGCATCCCTAACGGTACTCCATTATTTTGCAGGGACCAGTCATCCCCCGATCAAAATAAGATCGCCGATCCTGGATGTGCATTTGCATCCGCGATTCGGTCTAACCTGGAACCTTGTAGCTGACTTTGGCATATTGGGATCAACTATCTTAGCAGTCGTTACCCATGGTACCACTGATGTGCAACATGGTCACATAATCTACCACGATCGGACCGTCACCATCTACCCAGGTATTCCATTTTTTAACCCTCTCGCCTTCTCTTTCATTGTTGTACTAGTAGTATACTTTGTAGTACTAGTAGGAGTACTTTTTACCTTGGAGGACGCGTATAGCTAGCTAGGCCCTTGAAGACTTGAACCCACTAGCTGCCACCATTTTTGTTTTTCCATGTCTTACTATCTCATCCATGTAGCCAAGAGTGGCTATATATAATAAGCCGGTTATTTTACTTCCTCTATACCGGAGTAGTACTATTTGCTGCACAGTATTACTGACCGCCACATTTGAGCACAACATTATTATGCATGGACCTTGACTATGTACGTCACCATGTGTCCAGATCTGGGATGCCGCGTGTACCAGATGAACGGCGCCGAGTTCGACCCCCGTGATGCTACGTGGGTGCCGAGGAACACTCTTGGAGAGTACTCGCTTTTCATCGGGGACAGCTACCCCATTGTGAAGCGGATGCCACCTTCCGTGCACGACACGGAAGGCCTGCCGTTCATGAAGCATGGTTGTGTCTTCAGTGCGCACCGCCGGATGAACGACATGCTGGGACACGCTATCCCTGATTTATGCCGCTTCAGCTTGGATGAGTCTCCATCGTGTGGAACCGGACTAGAAAGCTGCGACAATGATTCCCGTTGCCCACCGCTATGGATCGTGCCATCCATGAAGAACACCTGGGACTGGAACCTGGAGGAGGACATGTAGCCCATCTATAACGTGTAAGTGGAGTACGGTAATTGTGAACGGTAGCGCTGTGAATATATGTAGACTAGTCGTGCACAAATTTATCACATGAGTTGGAGATGAACTTGTGTGGCATACTGGCATTTGTCCTTTAGAATTTATTACTAGTAAATGTGTTATGTGTACGTGCAACTTGTGTGGTTGTTGCACGGGCTCCAACACGCTCTTTGAGAAAAAAAGGTGGCACAGCTTTGGATATACGTGACGTGGCGGCATCATACAGTAGCATCGTTCGCTATAGTTGTACTAGTACACTCCTACTAGGACGACAACTCCTATAAAACCTTGCGCTTGGCTCTTTGCCTCTTCGGGAGGTTCAACAGTTCGTACTCGTGTGAACCTTGCACTTGGCTCTTCGCCTCTTCGGAAGGTCCAACAATGATGATACTACAGTACAATATTCTTCTGGCAATCTGACACCGATTGAACTGCTGCACGTCCACCGCGAGGGCGAGGGCAAGGGAGAGGGAGAGGGCGCTGTAGTCAAAACCCTCTCCTCGTCCTGCGAACCACCACACGCGTGGGCAAGGGAGAGGCGTAGTAAGCAAGCTTCTCCTCGTTCGGCGAGTTGACGGGACACATCAAAGCAGTACTAGTACTAGTAGTAGTAGTCCATACTGCATCCTTTCTGATTAATATGGCTTAATTTGAAATGAGAAAAATACACTGGCGGTCAACGTATGTAACAGTACGCTCTTTACGATCACTATATATAGTTTTGCGGCGATTATGCGATCACTAGCTCATCATAGAGCACCGTATTGCACCCTACCGACCGGCCACATAGTCGACGTGGCACTTTGTTGACTGGTTAAATTGTCACCTGGTTTCTGGGTCCCACCTGTCAGTTGGCAAAGCAAAGAAATCAGTTAAAAAACTTTACGCAGGCGCAACATGAGTCCAACCCTTTCACGTGAACCGCCCTGGCTGTGTATGTGAGTGCATCTACACTTCCAATGTGTTTAGCCTTTAATCTAAATCGATATTGATTGATTAATGCACAAACTTGTGCTATAGGTATAGGCTATATGTCTATCCTTAATTACAACATGCAACGACCTTCATTTAATCTTCTTATCTCAATGGTCACATGCACACATAAGTCTGCTACTTTTGGGCGTTAATTATGCCCTGGTCAATGTGTAAATCCCTAAATGTACAGTCTTTCATGGACGTAGGGAGTAGGTTGAGCACTTGAGCGTGAGCGTGTGTGTTGCGTCGTGTGCTGTGTGCCGCATGGGTGCGTGAGTGTTGCATGCGTCCATGTGTACGTGTGAGTGTTGCATGTTGCATGCATGCATGCATGCATGGGGCTTACTCCCTCCCAATGACATGTTCATATTTCAAGCTTCCTCTGTTCCCTCCATATAGTGATACTCCCTCTGTTCCCAAATAGTACGGAGTAAAAGCCTCCCTCTGTTCCCAAATACAGAGTATTTGTCTTTCTACAGATTTCAACAAGTGACTAGGTACGGAGCAAAATGAGTGAAGTGAGCGTAGAGGCATAGGGATACTATAGAAAGGAAGTCCTCGCGATCCATTTATTCCCCATCTCGGTCAGAGAGAACTATTCAACTAGTCTCGTCTTCTTCCTCCTCTCTTCCCCATCGTCGGCCGCACACCATTTACCCCCGCTCACTGCTCGCCCGCCCGCACCGTCGTCCTTGGTAGCTCGCGCGTACCATATCCCCCCTCTCACTGCTCGGCCACATGAGGAGAAGCTTCTTCGCTTGCCCGCCTGAATCCACTTCCCCACTGGCTCGCAGGTACCGAAAACCCCAATGGCAGAACCAACTGACACACAGAGCCGCGATTGGAATTCCCTCCCCGATGTTCTCTTGGAGCAGATCTGTAGTCGTATGGACCTACTTAGCACCGTCTGTCTAGCCGCATGCTCGGTGTCTTTGTACCGCCTACTCTTCTACAACCGGCCAGCTCTTTTCAAGACACCCTGCTTGCTGATGCCCAATCCTCGCAGGTGGCCCAGACACCGACTTGACGATCCTACGAAGGTTGCCGTGGTGCCCCTCGACATGCTACCACTACCCGTCCACCTGTCCATCATGTGCCGCCACTACTAGGCGGGCATGAAGGCCAACTGTATCGTCCCAATCCACCACACCAGTAGTCTGTGGAGTCTCGTGGATATCTACACCCAGCGAGAGATCACCCTTCCATCGTTGGATACCGCCGCCATCGATCCTCACGGCCCGCCGGACACTCCTGCCTACTACGCACGAGACGCGTCAAGCTTTTGGCTCGACCTCTTTTTGCAGAAAGTTGTAATCTGCGAAGTGCCCACACCATCAGAAGACTACATGGATTACAAGCTCATTGCCTTGTTCAACAACGGATTAGTCTATCTGGAATCCGGTCGCCATACATGGTTATGGCTCATCATCAATCCTGTTGAGGAAACATTTCTGTCTGATGCTATAGTGCACGATGGCATCGTTTACGCGGTCGACGCACAGATTGGCTACCTATATTGGTGGAATCTATCGTCGTGTAATTGTTCTATCTCATCTCATCTTTACCTTATTAATACAACTTCCTGTTCATTTCTTACAAATTTAGAATGCATAGCGTGTCTATAACCACATCATTGCTATATGTTCCTCTCATTTCCTAGATTTTTATGACCACACATGTTATTGTTAGAGTTGATATGAGAACAATTGGCATCTAATGATTGTTAGAATACATATTATGAGCATAACATCATGATTGCTATATGTTACTCTCGTTTACAAGATTTTTATAACAACGCATGTTATTGCTTAGAGTTGATATGAGAACAGTAGTAGTAAGTGCTATGGTAGAATATGAGTAGGCGCTGTCATAGCTGTTTTCCTCTCATTGTTACATGATGTTTGAACCATGACATATTGCTAGAATATGAAAGCCATTGGCTTATTTTTTTAACTTGGGGTATGATTATGACCACGGCATTGCAATTCTCTGTCTATGATATGTGTCACTGTTATAATAATCTTAATTCCACACATACTCTGAACATGATTGTTTATTTTTGTCCTTTTGGTCTCCAATTTGAATTGTTGCAGCAGACGCAAATGCGCTGGCCTTCATGATTCCAGGACCTGGAATCATACCAGCCGATGGGTGGTGGTTTATCGCTCGTTCAGCTGACGGCGGTCATTTGATGCTCATTCGCACGTACCAAATTGACCAAACCATTACATCAAACCACATGCAGTACAATGCGTGGGGCGTTCGTGACATTGATGGCTATGGCTGCTTCGTGTTCGAGAAAGATCCCAGCTCCGTTGGGCCAGGCGTATTCAACTGGAGGCGGGTTTACAGCCTCGGCAACCACTCCTTGTTCCTCGGGCTCAATTATCCGATCATCCAACCAATCATCGATCATATCACCGGCGATGATTACTGTGCTATGCAACTTCCATTCGCGAGGGGGGGCTGTGTTTACACATCATACCATGGGTTTCATGAATCACCATATCCAGAGATTCGTCGACACAGCTTGTTGCCAGATAATCTTCAGTGTGTGAAAGGCATCAAGCTTCCATGCGATGGATGGCTTTTGCAAACCCGACATGCGGCGATGTGGTTCATGCCAACAACAAATATGCACAACTTGATTCGTGCTGATATCTAGACTGAGCCATGTATTCTGCTGCTGTAGCACGACCCTCTTTTGTTGGATATTATGTACTGTTGTTAGTTTGAAGCACTCCTCTGGTTTGAAGGATAGATACCTTCCTGGGATCAAGTGCATCCTAACTCACCTGCGTAGGATGTACTGATAATGATGATGGAGATGCTGTGCAGAAGCCATATATATATCAGTTAGGCTTCAAGTGCGTACTTGTTAGTTAAACCTATGTATAAATTGTGACACTAAATACGACTAGTAAGTAGTACAGTAGCAGTACTAGTATACGTCGGTCAAATTATTCATCATGTCCACACATTGAATTGACGTGACAACACGCTGCGCGTGAGGTGACACAAGAATCCCGGCGGCGTGTTCGGGTATTCTGGACTTCAGATTTGGAGTACCACTTATCTGTCGAAATCTTTCATCATTCACTTAAAACAGTCGATTGATCATACATTGAGTACCATATAACTGGAATTACCGATGCAAGTCGAAGAAGGATTGGCCCGTGCTGCCGGCTGGCGTCAAGTTCGATCCCACGGATCAGGAGCTGATCGAGCACCTTGAGGCCAAAGTGAGTGCTGACAGCGCGAGATTTCAGTCTCTCATCGATTTGTTCATACCAACCATCGACAGCGAGCACGACATATGTTACACCCAACCTGAGAAACTTCCAGGTAAGACACCGATCGGCCGTCTACTTGCACAAACATATTCCTTTGTTTATAGCTCTATTTTTCTTTTTAGACGCAGACCTGGTGAAGCAATTACAATTTGACAGTTAATAAAAAGTGAAACAAGTGACTGCAACATGCCAAAGATGTTATGAAAATGCCAACTAGGTACACTAAAACCTGTATTCCACAATACTGCAGGTATCACACTGAGTGGCCTAAGGAAGCATTTCTTCCAGCGCAATTCCAGGGCGTTCAAAAGGGGCGCGTGGACGCGTCGCAAGATACAGTCGGAGTGCGGCATGCACGCGATGTGGCACAAGACCGGCAATACCTTGCCGGTGATGGTCAACGGCCGGCAGACGGGCAGCAAAAAAGGTTCTGGTGCTGCACACCAACAAGAACTTCGACCAGCAGAGGACCAACTGGGTGATGCACCAGTACCACCTCGGGGACCTGGAGCAAGAGAAGGAGCGGGAGCTGGTCCTCTGCAAGATTTTCTACCAGACGAACACTAGGGCCAGGAGTAAAAAGATTATAAGTTAGTTTGGTATTGGTAGTTGTACTACCTTGTCGTCCGCAAGTTGGTATTGTTGTTAACGATCTTTTGGTATGAACTTGCATTTGCTTCCAACCATCATGCCGAGGGTCGACGTGGATATAAAGCTGAATCATTTGTTTCGAAACGAATTTTCAGGCACCTGATTTTTATTTGATGGGTAGCATAAGCACCCGCCGTTCGAATTCCCAGTTCTCCAATTTTTTCGAAACAAGTGCATGCACTTATTATCACGATAAAAAACAATATCCGTGCTGCATCCCAGTTATCAGTCTGTACTTGCAGAATTCTCTCGTTTATTGAGCACGTATATTGTTTTTTCAGGTCGAGCAAGTTTCAACTGGGCTGTAGATTGCCCAGGGTTGTTTTGTTTTTAACAGGCCCAGCCCATGACGACAACGGGGCACAAAGATCCAGCAGGTATCTACTGGCCTCTGGCCCGCCAGCGTTAGTTATATTTTGTCTTACAACATCCGCAGGCAGTTTTTTTACTGAATCAAACACACAGCCCAGTTCTATTTTCCTCTTGAAACGCATGTCCTACATCCGTTTTCTAATCTCTACCTATAGTTTTACTAGTTCATATACACGTATCATTATATTGAAAACACATAAAATTCCCTTTTCATATTTACATCCTTATTTTTGTTGTTTTTTCCCACCGAGCGCTGATTTTTTACCACTGGTTTTCCCTTAAACCAACTAAATTGTCCCACGTCTTATTTGCTTACAAAAACAAAATGATTTTTTTGGCAAATCAATAAGTTCTTAAAAAAATGTTTATCATTTCGGGATTACAACAGTTCGGACTCCACCGAAATATGCAAAATAAGGTTGGACTTTTTGACCGTGGTCCTGGGCAGAAAATGGGCTGTAATAAATTACTTAAGAATTGGCAAATGGGCTGCAAATTATAAAAAATAGCAAATGGGCTTTATGTTGTTTGCCATAGATTTGGAGGCTGACTTGTGGGCCTACTAAGTTCATGCGTACACAAGGTTTCTCAAAAAAGAAACTTAGTCAACAATCGACTCTACCAGCGTCAGACCGTTAGATGTCAATCTAACGGCAATCGTGCTTCTTCAGTCTCTGATCTACCTGCCCCAGCCGCCCAAACCAGCGCCGTCGGAATCGCGTGCTCCCACCTCCCGTGGCCGGCAATGCTGCCGGGAAGGCCTCACGACCCCATCATACTCGCATCCCTGGCCTTTCTATCCGTCTACTCACCCACACCTCCTGTTATTTTCCGACGACCACAGCCGAACCAGTCAACCCTCATACTCTCCACCGCGTGGGCAGCCACTCCCGTGTCTTCCCCGGCTCCGTGTCATTCCCTTCGTAGGCCTCGCCGTCGTCCACCGCCTTGGTGCTCTCGGCGCAGCGTGGTCAACGATGTCCATCCAACGGCCGTAGTGCTTCTTCAACCTCTGGTCTTCTTGCCCCAGCCGCCCAAAGCAGCGCCGGTCGTGCCCCATGCTCCTGCCTCCCGTGGCCGGCTGTGCTGCCGCGGAGGCCTCACCGTCCCCATACTACTCCCACCGCTGGACCGGCCATCCCTCCACTCACCCACTCCCCCTGTTATTCTGCGGCGAGGGCAGCCTCACACCGCAGCCGAACCAGTGAACCCTCATACTCCTCTCCACGTGGGCACCCACTGCCGCGTCTTCCCCGGCTCCGCGTCGTCCCCTTCCTAGGCCTCGCTGTCGTCCACCACCGTGGTGCTCTCGGCGCGGCGTGGTCAATATGGTCAACGACCGACTTCCATCGGAAGAGTACTGTACGTGGAGAGGCTGATAGCTGGGTCCACGGCAGCCGCAAGTGCCTCCTTATTACGCGCAAAATAATTATTCCTCCACCTGACAGTAGGGACCCACCGGACGGGCCACCAGTATTTCGCGGAAAAAATGTTTCCCCCCTGACTGCTGGGACCCACCGACGGGCCACCGTATTTCACGAAAAAAACGTTTGCCCCTGACTGCTGGGACCCACCGGACGGACCACAGTGTTTCGCGAGAAAAACATTCCCCCCCCCCCCGCTGTCAGCTCGGACCCACCGGAAGTGCCTCCTTATTACGCACAGAAAAATGAATACTCCCGTGCTAGCTGGGACCCAACCTGGTGGGAGGCTGACTTGTGGGCCTACTAAGTTGACGAGGATGGAGGGCTTTGTCAACTTAGTCAATATGAACGATTCTAGCTCCAGTGACCGTACGATGTCCATCCAATGGCCGTAGTGCTTCTTCAACCTCTAGTCTTCTTGCTCCAGCTGCCCAAAGCTGCGCCGGTCGTGCCGCATGCTCCTGCCTCTCGTGGCCGGCTGTGATGCCGCGGAGGCCTCACCGCCCCCTACTACTCCCACCGCTAGCCCATGCTATCCCTCTACTCACTCACACCCCCTGTTATTCTACGGCGACGGCAGCCTCACGCCACAGCCGAACCAGTGAACCCCCGTACTCCTCTCCGCGTGGGCATCCACTGCCGTGTCTTCCACGGCTCCGCGCCGTCCCCTTCTTAGGCCTCGCCGTCGTCCACCGCCTTGGTGCTCTCGGCGCGGCGTGGTCAATGTGGTCAACGACCGACTTCCATCAGAAGAGTACTGTACGTGGAGAGGCTGATAGCTGGGTCCACGGCCACAGCCCAGTTTTTTTGTGATTTGCCAAGTAAGTCGCTTTCTCAGGCCTGTTGGGCTGCAAATCTTTCAAGACGAGGAGAGCTTCATTCGGCTGGCCGAGAAAATGGCCCATCAGTAATGAGAAATGGGCTGTACATTTTTAAAACACATCAAACCAGCAATTAGTTTAAAATATCTTTTTTTTTTCATCTCAAGATTTTAAATTACATTAATTTTTATGCGTGGATAATTTGTTGGATTTTATATTGATATACATTTATTTTTAAAATCAGTTTGAATGTGAGTCGAAATTTCGGGATTAAAAACAGTTCGAACCGCACCGAAATATGCAAAATTTCGTTAATTTTTTAACCGTGGCCACAATATGGGCTGTAATGCTAACAAAAAGAATATGGGCTCCAAAAAAACCTTAAGAATTAGCAAATGCACTATAAATTATTAGAAATAATGGCAGATGGGTTGTATGCTGTTTTCCACAGATTTGAGGCTTTCCTAAAAAAAGGTTGACGCACAAGCAGTGACTGTTGGATGTCCATCGAATGGCCGTCGTGCTTCTTCAATCTCTGCTCTTCCTGCTCCAACCGCTCAAACAAGCGCTGGCGGGACTGCCTACTCCCTCCTCCCCGCGGCCAGCTGTGCTGCCGCGCAGGCCTCACCGCCCCACCGTACTCCCATCGCTGGCGTAGCCATCCCTCTACTCACCCACACCTGCTGTTATTCTCTAGCGATGGCAGACGAACCAGTAAACCCCCGTACAGTCGTACTACCCTCCGCGTGGGAAAAAACTGTCGAGTCTTCCCTGCCTCCATGTTGTTACCTTCCTAGGCCTCATCGTCATCCACCACCCTAGTGCTCTCGGCGCGGCCTGGTCAACGTGGTCAACGACCGGCATGCATCTGAAGTGGACTGTACGTGGAGAGGCCGACAGCTGGGTCCATGGCCGCACGCAAGGAAACACCTCCTTATTACGCGCAAAATAATGATTCCTCCACCTGACATCAGGGACCCACCGAAAGGGCCTCTGTATTTCGCGAAAAAACGTTACCGCCGCTGACAGCTCAGACCCACCAGCTATATCTTCGCATGCAAGGAAGTGCCTCCTTATTACGCTAAAAAATGAATACCCCTGCTAGCTGGGACCCACCTTGGTGGGAGGCTGACTTGTGGGCCTACTAATTTGACGGGGATGGAGGGCTTTCTCAACTTAGTCAATATGCACGATTCTAGCTCTAGTGACCGTACGATGTCCATCCAACGGCCGTAGTGCTTCTTCAACCTCTGGTCTTCTTGCTCCAGCCACCCAAACCAGCGCTGGTCGTGCCTCGTGCTCCTGGCTCTCGTGGCCGGCTGCGATGCGGCGGAGGACTCACCGCTCCCTACTACTCCCACCGCTGGCCAGGCCATCCCTCTACTCACCCACACCCCATGTTATTCTGCGGTGATGGCAGCCTCACACCGCAGCGAACCAGTGAACCCTCGTACACCTCTACGCATGGGCATCCACTACCGCGTCTTCCCCGGCTCCATGTTGTCCCCTTCCTAGGCCTCGCCGTCGTCCACCGCCCTGGTGCTCTCGGTGCGGCGTGGTCAACATGGTCAAGGAACGGCTTCCATCGGACGTGGACTGTACGTGGAGAGGGTGACATCTGGGTCCACGGCGCAGCAAGGAAGTGCCTCCTTATTACATGCAGAATAATTATTCCTCCACCTGACAGCAGGGACCCACCGGACTGCTGGGACCCACCAGCTACATCTTTGCACGCAAGGAAGTGCCTGACAGTCGGGACCCACCTGGTCGAAGCGTACGTAGCGTTGTCATTCTGGTCACGAACGTGTACGTACATATATACTGGTCGGTGTAGAGGCGTGCACGTGTCATAGTAGAGGCGCACACATAGCATGTACACGTACGTACAGCGGCCAGGGTGCAACAAAGAAAATACGGCCACGTATGTGTACATACGGGCGGGGTCTCGAATGCCTATACGCGCAAACGTACGGCCAGGGCTTGTGTACATGGATGGGTCGGAACGGAGAAACAACGTCGTCGTTGTGTTCATGGGGAGGCAACGGAATGCGTCATGTTCATGGGGAGGCAACGGAATGCGTCGTGTTCATGGGGAGGCAACAAAATGCGTCGTGTTCACTAGGAGGGCTTGGATGGAACAGGCGATGGAAACGAGGCCCGGCGTACCGCAGAACGGATGAAACGGCCTTGTGTTCGACCGGCCACGTTCGAAACAGGATCTTGTTCATCGGGAGGGGTCTGGTGTACCGCAAAACGGAGGAAACAGACCTCCTACGGTCGAAACGGGGGTCCTGTTGATTAGGAGGGGTGTGGCGTACCGCAAAATGGACGAAACAGACTTGTATTGGAGCGCTACGGTCGAAACAGGGGTCCTGTTCATCGGGAGGGGTGTGGCGTACCGCAAAACAGGACTCCACGGGATACTGTTCATCTCCACCGTCGACCCCCTCCAGCCTCCACGAGCTACTGTTCATCCACCGTCGACCTCCTCCAGCCTCCACCTGCGACTGTTCAACCACGGGCTCCTGTTCATCCAGCCTCCACCGCGCGCTACTCCACCGGCTACTGTTCAACCAGCCCTCTCCACAGGCTCCTGTTCAACCACCCCTCCACGGGCTACTGTTCATCCTGCCCTCCACCATCTACTGTTCATCCTGCCCTCCACGGGGTGGTCCTGTTCATCCAGCCCTCCACGGGGTCCTGTTCATCCAGCCCCAACCGGCTCGATCAATCGGAGTCCTATTCATCCATAGGTAACACCACGGGGTCCTGTTCATCCACCCCCACCTGGAACTGTTCATCCAACCCCCCTCGCAACGCTCACTGTTCATCCAGAGGCAGTATCGATCGGCTTCAGTTAGCAGCAGTAGAGAAGGAATCACTCGATCGGGTTCAGTTAATAGCCATCGATCGATCACTCAGGTTCAGTAACGCGTAGCCTGCAGTGCAATCGCTTGGGTTTAGTTAGAGCCCAATGCCTCGTTCAGGTTCAGTTAGAGCCAATGCCTCGCGCACACGCGCATACGTGTATGAGAGAAGCGCACATCGCTCGGCCCCCGACCTCCCACCGTAACCGGGAACTCCCCGAAATTTTCCTCCCCCTCGCTTCTACTACGGTTTTTTCCATATGGACGGCCCAAAGAATGTCATGCAGCTGCGTCTCCGGCCCGCCCAGGACGAAAAGCCCATTTTCTGTCATGGTTTTTTGTCATAGAATTAGGAGCCCACCACATCTATGATGATACCGGGTTTTGTCACAATTATCGTCATAGAAGTGTCATATGTATGACAGAAAAAAAATTCGTTCGGCCCAAAATGTCATGGGTGTGTCTTTTTTTGTAGTGTAGGGGCTTATAGTTTTTCCTCCCAACCTTTTACCTCAATGGTAATGTCAACAATAATAGTTCATGAAAGCTCACATCCAATTAGCTATATGTATCAAGATCTTTCCAACACATCGTGCTTGGCAAAGGATAAAATGTAAAAAGGAAAGGTGAAGATCACCATGACTCTTGTATGAAGTATAAGACAAGAATAAAATATAGGCCCTTCGCAGAGGGAAGCAGAGGTTGTCGTGTGTTTTTACGATTGGATGCACGAAATCTTAATGCAAAAGAACGTCACTTTATATTGCCACTTGTGATATGGACCTTTATTATGCAGTCTGTGGCTTTTATTTCTTCCACATCACAAGATCGTATAAAGCTTATTTTCTCCACACTAATAAATCATACATATTTAGAGAACAATTTTTATTGCTTGCAACAATGACAACTTACTTGAAGGATCTTACTCAATACATAGGTAGATATGGTGGACTCTCCTGGCAAAATTGGGTTTAAGGATGTTTGGAAGCACAAGTAGTATCTCTACTTGGTGCAAAGAATTTGGCTAGCATGATGGGGAAAGGCAAGCTCAACATGTTGGATGATCCATGATAATATAATTTATTTCGGATGTAAGAAAACATAACCCATTACGTTGTCTTCTTTGTCCAACATCAACTTTTTAGCATGTCATATTTTAATGAGTGCTCACAATCATAAAAGATGTCCAAGATAGTATATTTATATGTGAAAACCTCTCTTTCTTTATTACTTCCTATTAACTAGCGGTGTGACCCGCCGCATTTGCGTGGCTAGATTAGTTTGCTTTGTTTATTTATTTATTTGCATTTTATTATGTTCATAATTGCAAAATGCTATGTATATTTGTTAACATAGAAATTCCAAATTTTATAAAATCTTATATCCATATTACCACATGATAATAAATTATTTGTCCCACATGTATTACCACATGACTATTACATTTTTGTCCCACATGACCTATTGTCATATCTAACTATTGGACAATCTATTAACTCATTAATATCCTTTTTTGTACCACACTTCATACTAATATGTATCCTTCATCTCACACTCTTGCTCCCTTGGTTCCCTTTTAAGAAAATTTCTAACTAGGATTAGGTAGAGTTCTTTCCCTTAATATGTCTCATCACTAGCCATATTTTTTTGTATCATCCCTTTTGTAGTTTTCGTGCATTCCTTTGTGGTGGCACTATTTATTTTAATTGTTTGTCACTTGTTCATATGAGGTAATCTACTCTCCCTCCATTGTACATTTTTCCACAAACAATTATAAAGTGGCACGGTATGGGTCTATCCTACTGTTTCTGGCATAAAAACAGATTTTCATACTTTTCTTCGTGCTCACTCTTGGAGTGCCTTGCTCTTTCTGATCATTTTCATGTTTGTTTGCACATCGATTTATGTCGTTAGAATATTGGCATGATTTCATTTTGTGGCGACACTATATTTATATCCATGCATTTAATACACGTGCTGCCATTGTCATTGTTTTTTAGCACCCAGTGTCATCCTATATATCCATTTAAGACTTTAAGAAACTCATGCATGTTGATACATATTACCGGAGAGATGTTCCACTATTATTGGTCCAATTACTACATATTCCCTCCATTCCTAAATATAAGACCATTTAGAGATTCCACCGTTGGCTACATACATATATATAGACATAATTTAGAGCGTACATTCACTCATTCTGCTCTGTATGTAGTCCATAGTAAAATCTGTAGCAGTCTTATATTTAGGAACTGAGGGAGTATATTGCATGCTGCCAAATCCAGATTAAACTATCAAATTTATGTCTGTTTTCACCCTAGACTCCAAATTTCTTCTTAGAGTTATATTTAAAATCAAGCTATTTAGAAACTTCATATGGAGAATGCGTATAATAAATCAAGCCACTCTCTTTTTTACGCAATTCTTATATCAAAATTTATAAATATACTTGTGCAAGCTCATAATTCTTACATCGACTAATTCCAAATTTATCTATGTGTGGACTTCATAGTATATGTACAAATATCCACTTTGCTAATGCGATGTATTCGGCTGCATATATTATGAAACAATATGTTAAGAATTTACATCACTTCCTTATCATATATAGTTTATCTATTCTACTTTTATGTGTATTTGCTTCCTCCTAAATTATCACATTTTGTTTTTCAAATTGGCAAGCTACCCCTGAGCGCTAGTACATCAATCCCTCCATTGATAGTCTCGCTTTAATCGTGTGTAAGTTGTAATTGGCAATTGCATGTTTCAATTTTGTTGGGTCATATTCCATCATATTCATATGATGGAAGTATGTACACACGGCTGTAAGTTTAACTACATACTGATGACATGCATGACTTCACTACATGCAAGGTAGTCGAAATTGCTATTATTCTAACCGGCCCGTACTGCTGCATTATTAACTATTGTTACTCATATTTTCCTTTCCTTCATCTTTAAGTATTCATTTGACAAAATCGGCAATAAAAGTAATGTTGCGATTTATTTGTTCCTTGATTTAATTAGACAATATATTAGATCCATAATACGAATCTATTGACTTTGCATACAATATAATCCGAACATTGTTTTTGGAAGAATATATTTCTGAAAGTTAGATTCATATATGTGTGTTGCACATAAATTAAAATTCTTTTTATCCCAAATTGCATAACATATAATATATATATATATATAAATATAAATATATATAGACACACACACATAAACACTATTCTGATCACGGGATGAGAATAATATTCTGATCACAACCTGACCTGCCCCGACAGTAGTACGTTGAACTTCCCCGAGTGCTAGGTTGAACTTCCGCCATCATTGCCCAAATGGGGCTTGCCATATACCGTTGGAAAGCTATGCACATGAGTATCATGACCCAACTTAAATTTTTGGCAAAATGTAAGCTGTTTAAGAGCAGTTTTGAAAATCATTTTTTCTTCATACAAAAAACGTGAATCGTATTTTCGATCGCGTTTCCAAACCGTTTATCGGAATGAGGCAAATAATATGGTGTTGGAAAGCTGCTGAAAAACCGCTCCTTCCATATGATGAAAGTTTTCTCTAATTCCCTATGGTTAAAGAATAATTTGTAAAATCATAAAATTTCGCAAACCGAACAGCCGAGTTCGTATTTTTGATGCCATTTCTAAATGGCTAATTCAATTGAGGCAAATGATATGGGTTGGAAAGCTTATGAAAATGCGTTATTTTCCATGTTAAAAGTTTTTTCTAATTTTCAACGGTTTAAAAGTAATTTAGAAAATGGTACAAGTTCCACCGAGTTCGTATTTTTGAGATAATTTTTCAACCGTAGGTCGGAATGCAGCAAATGATATGGTGTTGGAAAGCTTGAGGAAATGCAAAAGTTTTTGGAACATATTATTTCTCCCAATTCCTTACGGTTTTAAGTCAATTTAAAAAATGGCGGAAAACAAATTTTTGCCATAATTTGTACGAACTTTATCGGAATGATGCGAGTAATATACCGTTGAAAAGCTACGGAAAATGCGAAACTTTTTCATGTTGATGGTTTTCTCTGATTCGTAGCCGTTTTCAAGTAATTTTGAAAATGGTGAGATCATTCGTTCTACCTTTTTCGCGAAACAAATTGTCGAAAATGCACCACGTGAAGAACTTGAACTTCTCGGCGTGCGCACCTGAACTTCACTCTGTTTTTCACATATTTTTTTGCTCGTAGCTCTCCATCCACTGCTCGTAGCTCTTCATCCACTCACCAAAATTGAGCAAGTGATATACCGATGGAAAGCTACTATAAACACGCAACTTTTCTGTCTTGATCATTTTTTTCATACTCGCGACGGTTTAAAACATTTTCATCCAAAATTCATTTAGCGTAGTGGTTGAACTTCCTTCTGTTTTCATGTTGAACTTCTGTCGCGTATTTTTGTTTGTAATTTTTCACCCATTCGTCGGTGTTACACAAATGATATTCCTTCTGTACAAACCTCTCTCACAATAATTTTTTGAACGAACTTCAATGGCGAGATCATGATTTCTGCGTTCATCCCGAATGGAAATGCACTGTGCGAAGTAGTTGAACTTCTGTGGCATGTCTGTTTGAACTTCACTCTGTTTTTTACATGTAATTGAACGTCGGACGTCTCGCACTAGAGTTCTCGAACTTCACTCGGAGAAGCACGTGAACTTCTTGCAACGAATGTTTTAGGCTTTTTGTTTTACATTCTTTTATTCTCACCTGAAACGCATTCCGTGTAGTAGTTGAACTTCCCGTTGTTTTTCTCTTGAACTTCTGTCACTCGCTCGTTATCAGATTTTGCTCTTTGGGGCGTGATGAACTTGCGTTTTTTGCAATTTTACTGCCTGAGTTGTTCCACCTGAACTTCCTCCAGTGCTAGTTTGAACTTCCGCCAACATTGCCCAAATGGGGCTTGCGATATATCGTTGGAAAGCTATGGACACGAGTATCATGATCCAAGTTAAATTTTTGGCAAAATGTAAGCGGTTTAAGAGCAGTTTTGAAAAATGTTTTTTCTTCACAAAAAATGTGAATAGTATTTTCGATCGCATTTCTAAACCGTTTATTGGAATGAGGTAAATAATATGGCGTTGGAAAGCTGTTGCAAAACCGCTCCTTCCACATGTTGATAGTTTTCTCCAATTCCCTATGATTAAAGAGTAATTTGGAAAATCATAAAATTTTGTAAACCGAATAGCCGTGTTCGTATTTTTGATGTCATTTCTAAATGGCTAATCCAATTGAGTCAAATGATATGGCGTTGGAAAGCTTATGAAAATGCGCTACTTTTCCATGTTAAATGTTTTTTCTAATTTTGAACGGTTTAAGTGTAATTTAGAAAATGGTACAAGTTTCATAAAAATGTATTTTGCCATAATTTCTACAAACTTTATCGGAATGTGGCAAATAATATACCATTGAAAAGCTATGGAAAATGGGAAACTTTTTCATGTTGATGGTTTTCTCTGATTCCTAGCCGTTTTCAAGTAATTTCGAGAACGGCGAGATCATTCATTCTGCTTTTATCGCGAAACAGATTCTTCGAAAATGCACCACGTGAAGAACTTGAACTTCTCGGCATGTCTACTTGAATTTCACTCGTTATTATTTAGTAATGAGTAAAATCTGAAGTTTTTCAAATACATTCAACTATTCTATTTTCAAAAATTAAACCGGTCTGCTATTTAAAATAGAACTTCTAGAATTTTTCTATTTAGAAACGGTGAAAATCCCTTTTTATAAATTTTGAACCGCTCTATTTTTAAAATTTGAACTTGTTGTTTTTTTAGTTTTGAACTTCTTTTTTTCATTATTTAATAATAAGGAAACTCTGAATTTCCTATAAACATCAAACTGCTCCTTTTTTTAAATTTTGTTTTTGCGTTCGAGAACAAAGATAACATTCTTTTTCTTGTTAATGTTTTGAAGTGATTTTTCTAGACTTAAATTTTGTTTGTGCTCTTTTAAATTTGTTTGTCACTTCGAGTTCTAAAAAATCACAAATCTCCCATGTTTTTCCTTGCATGTTTAAATTATTTGATCTTGCTGAAATACACATAACACACTTGTCCTTCTTGAACACAACATCTTGACCTTCACAAATAAAAAATTGAGCACAGTAGTACAAGACAAATAGTGCATTCTCTGTATCCATTTTTTGAGATGGCAACATGGGTGCAGGGGCTCGTCAGCGCGTTCTACAGCGAGCATCAGTCGGTGGTAGTAGCAGAAGGCGGTCGTCTGCTTTTTAGATCGATGTTATTGAGTTGGTTTCGAAGAGGAGCAACAACGTTTTTCATTCTTCACATTATATTTTTCATTCTTCTTTACTCGAAAACATATTTGAATGTTGCACCATTCTCATGTTTGTGCACAAAGATATTATGGGGGGGGGGTAGGGAGATGAGCAAGAGAAACATTTTTTCATCTCAAAATAATGATCTTGTCACGCATGATGGACTGAACCTCTCCCACACCAGAATTTGAACTTCAAAAACACAAAATAGAAAATAGCAAACACAGAATTTGAACCTCTCCATGACGTTTTCTGAACGTCAACCTCACCATCACACACACGCATACATGCTCCTTCTCTCTGTTATATTTTTGAACTTTATGGGTACAAATCTACAAAAAAACAACATCTTTTGTCAGAACATGAAAAGTAGCATAACAAAGCTGCACCATACCACGACGTCGAACTGAAGCGATTGTTTGGGTCGAACTTCTCTATGTGATACGCCGGTGCAGAATTGAATCAATGTTAGTTTTGTTTGTTGCTGATTCTGAGCATCAGATTCCACTGAGAGGAGGCGCTGAATCGAAGCACCATCAGTAAAGAAGCAAAGCAAAATCAGGCAAAATCCGTGCCCATCAGCAATGAAGTATACATACAATACACAAAATTAAGTTGGACTGAAGAAAGATCGCCACACAATGACAGTGGCAGGAAATCCTCAGATAGTAACTGCTGTTACATAACCCTGCTCACCAATTCACGTAACCACTGACATAAATCTTCGGAGCTGAAATTTATTTGGTTGTATCATAATTACAGGATGGGGAAACCAGAGGACGGTTTAAGCATTTACAGATTGACATAAAAAGGCATGCCAGACAGTCCAGATGGAAACACACGAAGTCGATTCACAACTGGGTAAGCGGTTCATCACACAATCACAAAATGTTGCAGGATTATCAGGCAAGGGTGTCGTAGTCCCTGTCACGCTCCTTCGAGCCGAGCGCGACGAGCACGTAGACCGCGTAGATGACGCCGGGGATGTAGCCGAGGATGGTGAGCTGCAGGCAGATGCAGAACTCCATCTGTTCAAGACAGAAGAAAGACCAATACTGTTGTTAGTATGCTATCAGGATCCAGATAAAGCAATAGAACTGAACTGATCCTTTTGTCGCCACAACAACTCGCTCTTCGGACGAGGAACAGACTGCAGTGCTTAGACAATGCTGGCTATGCACAGGGCCTAACTTGGATAAATAAACAATGGGGTCGAATATAACCAGTTGAAGAGCAATACAATGGTTGGTAATCCCAGGCTCCCAGCAGATGGTGTGGTTTAGCTTTCTATATAAAGCGGGACTGATAGGAGAGGCCTCCTCTGTTTTCTCTAATGAAATCCAGACATTATCCACATGTGCCCTCCATATTATCCTCCTCCCTATGCAGAACACGGCAGACGACGACTCAACCCACAAATGGTATGAATGGCTTCTTCTCTGAACGCAGCTACTCAACAAACGTGTAAAAAAAGGCTTCAATTAGCTCTCATTGGCATGGCAGCAACCAGCATGGGCTGCATAATTCCATAGCCAGAACAAATGAGGAGCTATCATTGATGTCGAACTGAAGCGATTGTTTGGGTCAAACTTCTCTATGTGATACGCCGGTGCAGAATTGAACGAGCAGAATGCGACGCAATTAAATCATCCAAGACGGCAGGAGGAAGCAGCAGGAGGGAGGAAGGTCAGCTTCAGTAGGAGGAGGAAGGTCACCTACAGCAAGATGAGGGAGGGGTGGTGGTCGTCCTGGCAGGTGGTGCCAGAAGCAGGGCACGTCAGTTGAACCACCCGAGGTGGCGGCGGCGAACTTCTACATGGCTGCGGCGGATCTGGGCGCGAGGGCTCTGCCTCGTCCGGTTCCCGGCCAGATTCGGGGCGAACGGTGCTCGGGGGACTTCGGTGGCGAGCTCCTACTGCGTGGCTGCTGTCCATGATGACCATGGCATGTACCTGCGGAGAACAGAGAGAGAGAGAGAGAGAGAGAGATAGAGAGAGAGAGAGAGTGAGAAGGAGAAGAAGAGAGGAAGGGAAGGTGCGCGGGAGGCCCTCCAGTGGCTGCCGATGGAGGAGCATGAGGGGCTTGGCATCCCCTTATGCGGGCATGGAGGCGGACTAGGGAGGAGCAGAGGCAGGCGGCGCGGTGGTCGGATCCAAGACCGGTGGCGGCGCGGCGGCCTGATCCGGGGGTCGTTGGCGGCGCGGCTGCCGAATCTTGAGGCATGGCGTGGGGGAGGCGGAAGATCCATGGCGGGGCGGCGAGCTCATCGTAGGAGGAATCAGGGGGCGAACTGCGGGAGGTGCAGGACTGGGTCGTTTTCTGGGGTAAGCATTTTCTGGAATCTCGGGAACATGCGATCGGGCCTTATAGGGCGCTTCATGATCCAAATAGTTATTCTGATCCCAGGATCAGAATAGTGCCACTATATATATATATATATATATATATATATATATACATATATATATATATATATATATATATATATATATATATATATAAGTTTACATGATGCAAGATATTCAGCACTGTTTTGCTATTTTGCAAATACATGTATCGCTGCATCCACATGTAGTAATTAATGATGGCCTCGTACTTTTTCACGTTTGAACTTGTTGTATCATCACTCGCAAAAAATAATACGTAATTGGTATCGTCATTAGATGTCCTTTGTGATTATGCGTGTCCTGGCCGGTTTGGCTCCCTTTTCTTTCTTTGTTTAGGGAAACTGATCTCTTTCTTTAGGGAGGGAAACTATTTTTTTTCTTTTTGAGGATACGTGACAGGTTGTACATGCAACGTAGCCCGAATTGTTTTTTATAACGTGCAACTGTTGTTCCCATCGTATAATGCTTCCATACACTCAAATGCTCATGCGTTCAATTTCTTCATGCATATAATGTGGCTATGCCCAAATAGCCACCCCAAACTGTGTGGTCACATCATCTACCTAGTCTATTTTTCTATCCTTTTTATAGGTAACTGGGCACAGCCCAAATCATTGGCTGCTCATACGGACTGGTTTGAGAGAGACGTGTTACATACGAACACATATTTACATCGGTTATGTGATTATTTTTTCTCTTTCGATCGGCTCTTTCTTTTCCTTTTTTTGTGTGGATTCCCATTTTTTCAGGAAGGTACTTTGCCATAGTAAAACTATTGGTAGTTGTTTAAAAAAACTCTAATACATGACATGTGACGTGTCCAATTATTTACATGTGATCATATTTGCATGTAACGCTCCAACTATAAATCTCAACCGTTATTTTCTAATATTGACAGTCGAGATAATTTAATCTATGTGGACAAATGTGATGGCTTATTTGACTTCTGTTTTAAGTATATAATAGATTGCAACGATGACCAAAACTATGTTTGTCAACTCTCAACAACTTTTATTCATCATACTCTTTATATGTGAAGTCATTACTCTCCATAAGATCCATATGATCTCTTTATTTCTTTTTATTCTTAATTTTATTCCCTCAAGATCATAGCAAGATAACCAAGCCCTTGACTCAAAACTAATCTTTATTATATATATAGCTCACGGACTCGATTACATAGAAGGATCATAAATCAAAACTCAAAACTAGATCATACTAAAACTTAATTCTACCAGATCAAGATATAACCAAAAGGATCGAACTAAGAGAAATGGTAAAGATTAAAGTGTGATGGTGATACGATACCGGGGCACTCCCCCAAGCTTGGCAGTTGCCAAAGGGGAGTGCCCATACCCATGTATTTATGTCTCTTTCTTCGGAGGTGGAGGAGATGGTGATGATGATGAAAATTGTGCCTTCATCTTTTTCATGTTGTAACTGAGAAGAGCGATCTCCTCCTTTAAATCATCAACCTCCGATTCCAGCTTCAAGATCTTGTCACATAAATCTCCATTGCTTTTCTGTCGAAAACGAGAAGGAATATATCGGTTGTTAGACAGTTTAGCCCTCTTGGGGAGACTAGACTTCTTGAACTTCACGTGCATATCCCCATGTTGAGGTAGAGGAACATCCTCCTCCTCCGAACTCGAATCATTGATCATCCTCAAGTGAGCGTCCTTCTCATCATCCGTAGTTCGACCACAAGGAGAAAGGTCCCCATAGGTCTTTGGGTCAGCAATGAGATGTGAGACATAGCTCTCTCCATTGGAGTCTTGAGATGACATCTTGCTCTAAATCCGCGGTAGAAACAACTCGAAACAAAACAGAGGATATTTGCGTGGTATGGTGGTCAAAACCTTCGAGAGATTATATAATGAATTTTTACATACCAAAAGAAGTATCATGCAAGAAAATAGAGTCCAGGGGGCACACGAGGTGCCCACGAGGCAGGGGGCGCACCTAGGGGGGTAGGGCGCGCCCTCCACCCTCGTGGATGCCTCGTTTCCTTTTCGGGCTACTTCTTATTTTCCTAATTTCCTAAATATTCCAAAACGGAGAAAAAATGCTATTATAACTGTTTTGGAGTCGGTTTACTTACCGTACCACACACCTCTTCCTTTTTGGAGGCTGAAACATTCTGGAAGGTGTTCCTTATATACTCCTCCAGGGTTACAGTTTCAATAACATTAGTTTCAACATTTATAGGATTACCTGAGATATAATGTTTGATTCTTTGACCGTTCACCACCCTCGGATTTGTGCCTTCGAAGTTGTTGATTTTTATGGCACCGGAACGATAGACCTCCTCGATAATGTAAGGACCTTCCCATTTAGAGAGGAGTTTTCCTACAAAAAATCTTAAGCAAGAGTTGTATAACAATACATAATCACCTATATTAAACTCACGTTTTTGCATCCTTTTGTCATGCCATCTTTTATCCTTTTCTTTAAACAACTTGGCATTCTCATAAGCCTGGGTTCTCCATTCATCAAGTGAGCTAATGTCAAATAGTCTCTTCTCGCCGGCAAGTTCGAAATCATAATTGAGCTCTTTAATGGCCCAATATGACTTATGTTCTAGTTCGAGAGGTAAGTGACATGCTTTTCCATAAACCATTTTATATGGAGACATACCCATAGGATTTTTATATGTAGTTCTATATGCCCATAATGCATCATCAAGTTTCTTGGACCAATTCTTTCTAGATCTATTAATAGTCTTTTGCAAAATTAATTTAAGCTCTCTATTGCTTAGCTCTACTTGACCACTAGACTGTGGATGATATGGAGATGCAATTCTATGATTAACATCATACTTAGCAAGCATTTTACGAAAAGCACCATGAATAAAATGTGAACCACCATCAGTCATTAAGTATCCAAGGACTCCAAACCTCGGAAAATAACTTCTTTAAGCATCTTAATAGAGGTGTTATGATTAGCATAACTAGTTGGAATAGCTTCTACCCACTTAGTAATGTAATCAACAGCAACTAAAATATGTGAATACCCATTAGAGGAAGGAAACGATCCCATATAATCAAAGCCCCAAACATCAAATGGTTCAATAACAAGTGAATAATTCATAGGCATTTCTTGACGTCTACTAATATTACCAATTCTTTGACATTCATCGTGAGATAAGACAAACTTACGGGCATCTTTGAAGAGAGTAGGCCAATAAAAACCGGATTGTAATACCTTATGCGTAGTTCTATCTCCAGTGTGGTGTCCTCCATAAGCCTCGGAGTGACACTTGCGTAGTATCTGTTCCTATTCATGCTCAGGTACACAACGTCTAATAAACCATCTACTCCTTCTTTATAAAGGTGTGCGTCATCCCAAAAGTAGTGTCTTAAATCATAGAAGAACTTTTTCTTTTGCTGGTATGTGAAACTAGGTGGTATAAATTTAGCAACTATGTAATTAGCATAATCAGCATACCACGGAGTAGTACAAGAAGCATTTATAACAGCTAATTATTCATCACGGTAGCTATCATCAATAGGTAGTGGGTCATTAAGAACATTCTCTAACCTAGATAAGTTGTCTGCAACGGGGTTCTCACCTCCCTTTATATCGATAGTATGCAAATCAAATTCTTGTAGCAAGAGAACCCATCTAATAAGTCTAGGTTTAGCATCTTTCTTTTCCATAAGATATTTAATAGCAGCATGATCAGTGTGAACAGTTACTTTAGAATCAACAATATAAGGTGTGAACTTATCACAAGCAAATACAACTGCTAAAAATTCTTTTTCAGTAGTAGTATAATTTCTCTGGGCACTGTCTAGAGTTTTACTAGCATATTGGATAACATTTACTTTCTTATCAACTCTTTGTCCTAAAACAACACCTACAACATAATCACTAGCATCACACATAATTTCAAAGGGTAAATTCCAATTAGGAGGTTGAACAATAGGTGCAGAAATCAAAGCTTTCTTAAGTATTTCAAATGCTTCTACAGAATCATCATCAAAGACAAGGAACATCTTTTTGTAAAAGATTAGTCAGAGGCCAGGAATTTTTGAGAAGTCTTTAATGAACCTCCTATAAAAACCGGCATGACCAAGGAAACTTCTTATACCTTTAATATCCTTAGGACACGGCATTTTTTCAATAGCATCAACCTTAGCTTTATCAACTTCAATACCTCTTTCAGAAATTTTATGCCCCAAGACAATGCCTTCATTAACCATAAAGTGGCACTTCTCCCAATTCAAGACAAGATTAGTTTCTTCACATGTCTACAAAACTCGATCAAGGTTTCTTAAACAATCATCAAAAGAAGTTCCATATACGGAAAAATCATCCATGAAAACCTCAACAATCTTTTCACAAAAGTTAGAGAATATAGCGGTCATACATCTTTGAAAGGTAGCAGGTACATTACATAAACCAAAAGGCATACATCTATAAGCAAAGGTACCGAAAGGGCAAGTAAAAGTGGTCTTTTCTTGATCCTCTTTTGACACAGGTATTTGAGAGAAACCAGAATAACCATCTAGAAAGCAAAAATGTGTATGTTTAGATAATCTTTCTAGCATTTTATCAATAAAAGCTAAAGGGCAATGATTCTTTTCTGGTAGCTTTATTTAATTTGCGGAAGTCAATTACCATTCTATAGCCTATAACAATTCTTTGTGGGATCAATTCATCTTTATCATTAGGAACAACAGTAATTCCTCCCTTCTCAGGGACACAATGGACATGACTTAACCACTGACTATCAGCAACATGATACATTATACCTACCTCCAAAAGCTTTAATATTTCTTTTCTTACCACTTCTTTTATCTTAGGATTTAACCGTCGTTGGTGATCAACAACCGGTTTAGCGTCCTTCTCCAATTTTATTTTGTGTTGGCATAGAGTGGGACTAATGCCCTTAAGATCATCTAGAGTATATCCAATAGCAGCACGGTGCTTCTTCAGAGTTTTCAATTATCTCTCTTCTTCTTGCTCTGACAGGTTAGCACTAATAATAACATGATATATCTTCTTTTCATCAAGATAAGCATATTTAAGAGTATCGGGTAATGGTTTAAGCTCAAACACGGGATCACCCTTGGGTGGAGGAGGATCCCCTAGAATTTTGACAGGCAAGTTGTTTTTCAAAATAGGTCCGTGTTTAAAGAATACTTCATCTATTTCCCTTCTTTCATTCCTAAACATAACATTTTCATGGTCTAGCAAATATTGTTCTAAAGGATCATAAGGAGGCACGACAATAGAAGCAAGACCAATAATTTCATCTTTACTAGGCAATTCTTTATCATGGGGTTGTCTACGAAATTTAGCAAAATTAAAATCATGAGACATATCCCCTAAACCAACAGAAACAATATCCTTTTTGCAATCTATCTTAGCATTAACAATATTCAAGAAGGGCCTACCAAATATAATGGGACAAAAGTCATCTTGTGGGGAACCAAGAACAAGAAAATTAGTAAGATATTTAACTTTTCCACACAAGACTTCAACATCTCTAACAATCCAAACATGTGAAATAGTATCTCTATTGGCAAGCTTCATTGTAACATCTATTTCTTCTATCTCAGCAGGTGTAATATCATGCATAATTTCTTTATATAAGGAATGAGGTATTGCACTTGCACTAGCACCCATATCACATAAGCCATGATAGCAATGATATCCTATTTTAACAGAAATAACAGGCATGCCTACAATAGGTCTATGTTTATTTTTGGTATCGGGTCTAGTAATTCTAGCAGCTTCATCACAAAAGTAAATAACATGCCCATCAATATTATCGGCCAAGAGATCTTTAACCATAGCAACACTAGGTTCAACTTTAATTTGTTCATGAGGTGTAGGTGTTTTAGCATTACTCTTATGAACCACAGTTGAAGCTTTAGCATGATCCTTATTCTAACAGGGAAATGTGGTTTTTCCATATAAGCGGTAGGAACAATAGGATCAACATTATAAGTGATAGTCTTTTCTTCAACTTTAATAGGTTCAACTACTTGTACTTCAATGGGAGGATGATATTTAAGCCACTTCTCCTTAGGGAGATCAACATGAGTTGCAAATGATTCAAAAAAAGAAGCTACTATCTCAAAGTCAAGTCCATATTTAGTGCTAAATTCACGAAAAGCATCGGTATCCATAAAAGATTTAACACAATCAAACTTAGGTGTTATACCTGACTCCTTACCTTCGTCGAGATCCCAATCTTCAGAGTTGCACTTAATTCTCTCCAATAAATCCCATTTGAATTCAATAGTCTTCATCATAGAAGAACCAGTACAAGAAGTATCGAGCATGGAGCGATTATTGAGAGAGAGCCGAGCATAAATTTTTTGAATAATAATTTATCTTGAGAGCTCATGATTGGGGCAAGAATATAAAATTGACTTAAGCCTCCCCCAATATTGAGCGATGCTTTCTCCTTCGCGAGGCCAAAAATTATTTATATAATTACGATCATGATTAACAAGATGCATAGGATAAAACTTCTGATGAAATTCTAGTTTCAATCGGTTGTAGTTCCATGATCCCATATCATCACATAGCCTAAACCATGTCAATGTATTTCCCTTCAAAGATAAAGGGAAGACCTTCTTCTTGATAACATCCTCAGGCATACCTGCAATATTAAATAATCCACAAACTTCATCCACATAGATTAGGTGCAAATCGGGATGCAATGTTCCATCTCCTATAAAAGGATTAGCTAGCAGTTTCTCTATCATACCCGAAGGAATTTCAAAGTAAACATTTTCAGTAGGTTCAGTAGGTTGATGATCAACTCTTTGCTCTACTGGTCGGGGTGAAGATACCCCGAACAAGCCCCTCAAAGGATTATGTTCCATAGTAACAAGTGATAATAAATTTCAGCACACTATATAATTTTCCTTACCAAATTCCACTTACCAAAGGCGCTTCACTCCCCGGCAGCGGCACCAGAAAAGAGTCTTGATGACCCACAAGTATAGTGGATCTATCGTAGTTCTTTCGATAAGTAAGAGTGTCGAAACCAACGAGGAGCAGAAGGAAATGATAAGCAGTTTTCAGTAAGGTATTCTGTGCGAGCACTGAAATTATCGGTAACAAATAGTTTTGTGATAAGGTAATTTGTAACGGGTAACACGTAATAAAAGTAAATAAGGTGCAGCAAGATGGACCAATCCTTTTTGTAGCAAATCACGAGCCTGGACAAACTCTTATATAGAGAAAAACGCTCCCGAGGACACATGGGAATTATCGTCAAGCTAGTTTTCATCACGTTCATATGATTCACATTCGGTACTTTGATAATTTGATATATGTGGGTGGACCGGTGCTTGGGTATTGCCCTTCCTTGCACAAGCATCCCACTTATGATTAACCCCTCTTGCAAGCATTCGCAACTACAAAAGAAGTATTAAGGTAAAACTAACCATAGCATGAAACATATGGATCCAAATCAGCCCCTTACGAAGCAACGCATAAACTAGGGTTTAAGATTGTGTCACTCTAGCAAACCATCATCTAGTTATTACTTCCCAATGCCTTCCCCTAGGCCCAAAAAATTGCGAAGTGTCATGTAGTCGACGTTCACATGACACCACTAGAGGAAAGACAACATACATCTCATCGAAATATCGAACGAATACCAAATTCACATGACTACTTATAGCAAGACTTCTCCCATGTCCTCAGGAACAAATGTAACTACTCACAAAGCATATTAATGTTCATAATCCGAGGGGTATTAATATGCATAAAGGATCTGAACATATGATCTTCCACCAAGTAAACCAACTAGCATCAACTACAAGGAGTAATCAACACACTAGCAACCCACATGTACCAATCTCAGGTTTTGAGACAAAGATTGGTTACAAGAGATGAACTAGGGTTTGAGCTGAGATGGTGCTGGTGAAGATGTTGATGGAGATTGACCCCCTCCCAATGAGAGGATCTATGGTGATGATTTCCCCCTCCCGGAGGGATGTTTCCCCGGCAGAACAGCTCCGCCGGAACCCTAGATTGGTTCCGCCAAGGTTCCGCCTTGTGGCGGCGGATTTTCGTCCCGTGAGGTTGCTTATGATTTTTCCCAGGGCAAAAGACTTCATATGGCCAAAGATGGGCACCGAAGGCCTGTCAGGGGGCCCACGAGGCAGGGCGGCGTGCCCAGGGGGGTAGGGAGCGCCCCCACCCTCGTGGATGGTGGGTGGCCCCCCTCTGGTGCTTCCTTCGCCCAATATTTTTGTATATTCTGAAACTGACTTTCGTGGAGTTTCAGGACTTTTGGAGCTGTGCAGAATAGGTCTCTAATATTTGCTCCTTTTCCAACCCAGAATTCCAGCTGCCGTTATTCTCCCTCTTCGTGTGAACCTTGTAAAATAAGAGAGAATAGTCATAAGTATTGTGACATAATGTGTAATAACAGCCCATAATGCAATAAATATCGATATAAAAGCATGATGCAAAATGGACGTATCAGGGGGGAACCATGACTTAGGGACGCGCTTGTCCAAAATGTAGGGTGTGTTACGAAAGTACCCCCACCGATTTGAACCAGCGGCCCTTTCGGCTCAGGTTTAGAAGGGGGATTTTGCGTGTCGGGATTTGGCAGCTGGAAGGAGTTTTCGCGCGTCTTGTAATTTCCGGATAGCAAGGCACGGGTTGTGAAGGCGCAAGTTTTGGGAGCACGATATCTAAATTTTCGGGATATAACAAGGCGCGGGTTGAATTTTTGACAAGCCTAACGTGTAATATTGTACTTGCATGTACCAAATCAATTCGCACTTCCCTTAAAGAAAAAAATGAAAAAAAATAAAACTATTCACACCACACGAAGAGAGAGAGTCTTTTCCCATTTTACTATACAAATGCTATTCAAAGCTATGAATCCATGTTATGTCCAATTAAAAAAATTCGCTGGGTGTATAATGCATGTAACCTACTCATACCAACATTTTAGTGCATTCCAAATGTCTATACTACCCGCTGCAATTCGTACTAAATTTGAATTCATTTCTCTATTTGAATAAGAATCTACAATCATGATTGTTGCCAACTTCAACCATCATTCGTGTATTACCTTAACAACACACCACATGATTACTATAGAGATAGATATGAACTATGTGTATTATATGAACTCGAATTCAATTTTTTGAATACACTTGATGTTGATTCCAAATAATAGTACATTTGATGTACTAACTAGATATTCATAATCTAAATCATGTCCCATACGTACACTATGTTTATCACACAAAGTATAGTGCCCCGCCCCCTACATTATGACAAGTATTTAGCCCTTAACTGCAAAAGGCACACATTAGCCCAAATTATAATCAATGTTCTATATATTATATGTAGTACTAGCAAGATGTCCATGTGTTCATCAAGATGATCGAGGGGAGGCCTTATTTGTAAATGTGGAGAGGGGTGTGGGTATCTTTTTTTCAAAATTGCCATAGTTTCCTTCCTATCCGTCAGATATAAATCGGACGGCCTATATTGCAGGATGGCAGGCACACCATCATCAACAACTCTGTTTTTTATAAGAGTAGAGATAAAATATATTATATGTAGGCCCCCAGCTCCTTCTTTATGGCACACATCGATCGATATGCCTCTATCCAAGTGTGCCTACCACAAACACAAGCTTTCCCTCTTCTCTTCTCACCGTCCATGCCTCACTCCCACCCCTCTTTTCATCGATCTCGTACTCGCACACTCCATCCCCCTCGATATAGTATGCCTCTTGCACCACCTCCTACCTGCATCCCTCTCTCTCTATCCTTCTCCACGGGCCTTATTTGCTTCTAACACATACATGCATGTATACCGATCGATCTCCCTACATATACCTAGGTCGACTTTAACTATTTCCCCCCACCCATCAATTGACGTACCTCACAAGTTATGTCTCTCCTTTCTCTAACAAAGGACGATTGATCTTCCTATGTAGTTACGTCTGCTTACCACAGCCATATCATTCCCCCTCATCATTAGTGCATGCCTCCTGACCCGTCTCTCACACGCACGTGCACAGACAGGCAGACATCCCCTCTCTTATTGATATTGCAGGCGTGCCCTCCATTTGTCTAGCTAGCCTCTCCCACCATTTGTTAGAAGCAACTCCACCACCAACCCCTCCGACACTCTAGCTATGTCTCTCTCCCATCCTTATTCCTCTGCTACACATATGCGTGGATGTCGATCAATCTCCCTCAATACATAAGGTAGGTCTCTCTCCTCCTCCACACATATACCAGCCATTGTACCTATATAGTTAATTAGGTCTCCCCCACACACCGATAGTCGAGCGATGTATGTAGGTATCCATGCCACAAAGACAAACTGCACCTTTCCCCTCTCATGTTCCAGTAGGCCAGCCACCCTATATCTTTGACGTGGGCACACACAAATTCGATGGCACTCTTTGTCGATCGCACACACACACACACACACATCATCCCTCTCTTCGATTCTATGGATACCTCGAGCCAATGATACCTCCACTCTCTTCTCGTGGATCGCCCCCTCTATATGTATGATATATCCAGGACTCTATTTCACACACATTGCATATGTTACATTTTTTGATTGAAATATCATCCACATATATTGCTTGTCTATTTTTGAACCCCGCACCCCCAAAAAGCACTCATGAACCCACACACTATATCTCTCTACGTTCGTATCTCTCTCACACAACCCCACGTAGGTAGTGTACATACACGAAGAGAATAGGTGCACGTACTCTCGCTTCGTGCCCAGCCACACCCGCGCGGGTACATGGTGGAGCTCATTTCTATATGAAATGGCAGCCCACATGCTAATTTGAACGCATGTAGCAGTTGTTTACCTACGGAGGTCGTGTACCAAGCGTGCACTAAACAAAGTTCGACTTGATGCGTTGGCGCATTATTTTTAAATAAAGTTATATCGCTCAATGGCACGTACATAGAATATAAAACGATTTTTATGGAGAAAAAGGTAGTCCGCTCCACTATATACAATGGAGCGTGCCTGCCGGGGCTTGTCTCTCTTCAGAGTATCTCACACAAGGCGGCGGTGGCCTCTCTCTCTCACCGTTGGTCACTGATCCGACCACATCCCGTCCATCGACAGAAAGGGAGGATGTACATCGTTTCTCTGTTCGACAGCGCCGAGGCAGCACGTCCCGATCTGCGGTACCCACCGTTCTCTTTGACCAAGCTCCGACGCGGTAGGGCCTACGCCACCTGCTCGCTGCTGCAGTATGGGCAGATCCCGCCCGCCGCTGCTCTCCTAATTACATCCCGACGATCCCCGAGTATCCCCTCCGGCCTTGCTCTACTGCCCGTCTTCCCACGTCACTGCATGTGGAAAATCGATCTTCCATAGTTCTTTGCCCAAAACGCAGCTCGTTCGGCGTACTTTCCATATTGCAATCTCATCCTCACACCATTTTAGACAAACACAAGCGTGTTTTTATCTTTCCTTAGGACAAGGAATATGCTTCTTTTTTGTCATCGTATGTGTCATCAATTGTTATTGGCCAGTAATTGTTTCCTTTCTACCTCTTTTTTGCAAACAGGGCTATCCATTTCACCTCGTTGCTATTGCGACCTTTTGGTGAACTGCACAAATCACTTTTTTCTTAAGAGTGTTTTGTGCAGTTGTACTAAAATGTCACACGGGAAACTTCTCTACATTTTAGTGTGACTGCACAAAGGGAGATTGGTTTTGATCTATCCTCCTCATCCAACTCCGAGCATAATCTTCTCCAACTATTTGCTTAATCTTCTCCAACTAGTTAGTCTTAAGAGAGACTGCAAAGGTGATCGACTTCTATTTGTGTGTTTATTGTTTCATCAACAATCCTCTATTATTGTAATCACACTTACTATCTTTGGGACAGGGACGCTAAGCTCTATTCTAGTGCAACTGCACAAAATGATCGGAATGTTGCACGCTCCAGAGAGCTACCTTTTTCCCAACATGCCTTGTTGATTTAGACAGAGCTGGGGGGACGTTGCTGCCAATGAAAGCATGGGTCAATTTTAATTTAACACCTTCTCACAACTTTGTCTTCAGTTGTGATGTAAATATTAGCTCTGACCTGCTAATCATTGAGATGCATTAGCAAGGAAGTTAGTTTTTTATTGTTTCTGAAAGAGCATGGATGGCAAGACACACGAAACAAAAGCTAAAAGCTCAGAGCACTGTACAATTTCATGTCGCTGGAAAATTATTTGTATAGTACGTCAATTATGTAAACAAATGTTGGAAGCTTGATAGCATTTCCAGAAGCCTCTTCAGCATCCGGGTCCATGTGCCATGCACAAAATTATACTTCCAACATTCCTAAATATTTGTCCTTTTTACAAATTTCAAATGGACATATTTTAGAGTGTAGATTCACTCATTTTGCTTCGTATGTACATAGTCATTCGTTGAAATCTCTAGAAAGGCAAATACTCCGTAGTATATTTAAGAACGGAGGGAGTAGTGCACAACCGCATGGGATACTCAGCCCGGTCGTTGCAACACACTAATAGTGAGTAATGAGTAGTCAAATCATAAGCCCCACCTTTCCCACTGTAAGTTGCTCGGAAGAAGCAACCATCAATACGCTATTCTTTGAATCCGGTCATACTACTCCCTCCGTCACTGTTTATAGACCGCGCTTACAAAACAATCTCTAGGACCAAGGTGACTAGCGATCAGCCTGAAAAATAGCATTGGTAGTTATAGCACGGTGTCTATTACTAGAGGAAATAATGCGTACACACATGCATGTAGTCCACCCCGGGTACACACATGCATGCACTTACTCCACTCCGCGTACACACGTAGTACATAGAGAGAAAATTGTGGACTTGATTGTGTTTACCACACCCTAATTATTTGAGCATTAAACCAAACACGTCTAAAGTCTCTTTGGTGATGGAAATGCATGGAGAGAAATTCATCAGAATGAAGTGCACCCTGTAAACTGTGACGGTGGGAGGAGTAGTATGAAGGTGCAAAACCAAGTACGCGTATGGCCAGTAGGTCAACGCACTTCCTCTTGGCATATCACTGACATGTGGGACCGGAGTGTGAGCAAACCGATCTCAATTGACGGCAAATGGCCAACCTGCCATTCCTTGAGAGAGACGAGGAGCGAGAACACACAGAAGGGCTCGCACGGAGGCCAAGTTATATTCGAGCATGGTTGATCGATATCATCATTACATGTTCGATGTTTTTTAATACTACTATTGGGCTGCGGTTTTCCGCCCTTCTCCCTTGGGCTGCCGTTTTCCGCCCTTCTCCCGAATAAATGTGTACTTTATCAGAGATTAAAATAAAATAAGAGTACAGCCGCTCCACCATGCGGTTCTAGTAGTAGTACTACTCGTACTACTAAACCTTGCGCTTGGCTCTTCACCTCTTCGTGAAGTCAAACAATGATGGTACTCCGCATGTTGGGTACTACAGTGTATGCCTCTAGCAATCTAATACCGTGAACTACTGCATGTCCACCGCCTGGGCGAGGGTAGGTCACAGTAGTCAAAAGCTTCTCCTTGTCCTGCGAGCCACCAGGCTTGAGGTAGACGGAGTGGGCGTAAGCGAGCTTCACCTTGTCCCGCAAGCTTCTCTTTGTTCTGCAAGTTGACGGGACACACCAAAAACTAGTGCTAGTCCATACTCCCTCCTTTCCGGTTAATATGGTTTAATCTTTTTTGCAGGTGTAACATCCTAATTTTCAATTTGGATGTTAATCATTAGGTCATCATATGCATCCATATTTTGATAATTTTGAATTTGGTTATTTGGACATTTTGATCCTAGAAGACCTTAAGCAACTCAAGGACCATGTGAGAGAGTTGGAGGTTTTCATAAAATTCCATTTTGAATTTTTCAAAATTGGTAATTTGGATTAAAGTGTTTTTATTTGAAATTATTTTTCTAATTATTTCCGAATAAATAAAATAATGAGAGAAGATAATATGACTTCTTCAAAATAGAGGAAATAATGGAAATTTAATTTTGAATAAAAATACATATTTATTTGAATTTTTGTTTGAGATTTTATTCGGTTAAATTAGGAAAAATTACATTTTTAAAAATTACATTTTAGCCCAGAAAAATGTTCACGTGGTCCTAAATATTAGTAGAGGATCGTGAAAATTACTTTTGAAATTTTAGGATTTTTATTTATTTTATTTTGGATTCTTCTCTCTGGCAAAATTATTAAAAAAAATCATTTCAGACCAAAAGCCCAGTCGTCCCGCTCGCCGCACCGCCTCCCACGCCGTGCTCACGCTAGACACTGACCGGAGTCCGAGCCGGCCACGCCGCCCGCCACCCCCTCTGTGACGCCCCGAGACCGATGTGCCAGGTGTCTTCCAGTTATGCGCCGTGTTGCCTTGTCTTTTGCTTGCGTGTTATGCATTCCATATCATGTCATCATATGCATTGCATCATCATGTTTTTCAAAACTTGCATCCATCCGGGTTCCCCCAGTTCCGTCCGTTGTCCGTTCTGAGCCCAGACACACTTGCACGCGTCCGCGACACGTCCAAAATATTATTTTATAAGTGGCCGGAAAATGTTCTCGGAATGGGTTGAAAGTTGGCGTGCGGTGTTGTTTTGTTGTCAGTAGGCCGCCTGCCAAGTTTCATCGCGTTTGAGTCTGTTTGACGCCCCAACGATTAACTATAGCGACAATATAGCCGGTCAAATGTCGGACATTTTCGGTCTCCGAAAACAGTCGCCTGGTCTTCTCTCTTCTCTTTTCTCAGCTTGAGGCCTTCTGCACAGTCCACTACCTACCGCCAGGCCCAACCTAACCTCTCTCGTCAGCCCGCGGCCCTCCTCGCGCGCGCATCCGAAAGTTATCACGGACCCGACCCGGACAGTCGTTACGGTTGTGCCCGGATCATCCCCAAACATCTACAAAACGTCTCCGTTTTGTTAATTGGACTTCCTAACATATTTTTTCTCGACCGCTCGATTTTATTGGAGGTGCGGATTAGCCCCTAAACTCTCCCTCTTTCCTTATATATATATATATATATATATACTCCCTAGTCTAAATCTAGACCAAACCCTAAAATCTAGGGGAACTGTCCCATCATTCCTCCTCGCTGCCACCACAATCAAATCCTCAGGATCCCCTCATTCCCCCTGACCCAATCCGACCAACCAGACTCCACCCGAGGCCTCCCCTCGATCCAACTCGTCTTCGCTCTCCTCGTCGACCAGGGAGACGAGCTCCTCCTGAGACCAGCAGATGAGCCCCCGTCGCGACCCTCTCCTTCTGCTCCCTCTTCCCGTGCTCCTCCCGTTTCTCCCTCTCTCATCTCTCTTTGTTCTCATGTTTCTCTGTCAACAGGAGCATCCGCGCCATGGACTCGTGAGCTTTGCCCGCACCAGTGCCTCGACGAGATCCTCGCCTGCCCCACGCCGAGCCTTCCTTCCCCGCGCCGTTCCTCGCGCGCTGGACCTCCCCAACTTCGCCAGAGCACCGCGGTGTCCGCTTGTTCCTCTGCTTCATCGCCGCCATGGGTCACGAGAGCCTCGACCCCCCCTGCAATGTCGCCTCGCCAGGACATATCAGCCGCCCGGATCCGTGTCTCTGCTGTCTTGCCTGTTCCGGCCGGATCCCGCCGGCTGGGCCCTGTCCCCGTCCACCGGTGCCCTCGCCGGAGACCACCGGCAAGCCGCCGCGCCAAGTTCGCCTGCAAGCCGCTCCAGCGCCACTGCTCCTCTGCTTCTCTGTCGAACAGAGGGTGCCACGCCCGTATCCTCCTCACCTCGTGAGTCTGGGCCAGCCAGCGCCAAGCCGGGCCCAGTCGGGCCATATCTGCGCCGCCCTTGCTGGCCTTCCTGCTCACTAGCTGGGCCTCAGCCCATGGTGAGCCTCCGCTGCGCCCCCTTCTCTGTTGGGCCCTGTTCCAGATCCGGTCCGTGTAGGTTTTTTTAGGTTCTGCGATTTAGTTATTTTCTGGAGTTTGTCAGTTTTACAGTTTAGCCCTCAAACATCATGCATATCATAACTTAATAACCATGCATCAGATTAAAACAATTTATATATGTAATATGCTTAGTTTTTCATCTAGTTTAATAATATGCTACTTTCTTGCCATGTTAAAATATTTAAAATGCTATTTGGTTAAATTTGCTCCTATGCCATGTTAAAATGCTTTAAGTCATAACTAAATAACTGTAGCTCAGTTTTAAATAATATTTACATGTAAATGGGTTAGAAAATGCATAGTTTAACATGGTGGCATCACTTTGCATGTTTAACAACTACAAAATTTGGTTTAGGGCAGAACACTACCAAACCTAATATATGCATATGAGGATATTCCGGAATTGTTGTTCGTTGTTTCCGGCCTCATTTAAACTTGACTAGATAGGTAGTTTTACTTTGCTTCACCCTCTTGCCATGTTTAACAACATTTAATATTGTTGTGTACATAAACGAGATCGAATTAAATAACTTGAATGTGGTGTTCCGTCAATATGCAATGGAGTTGCATATTGAGCTCCACTTAATTTGTAGTATTGTCTGTGCACTTTGCCATGCCATGCCTCATTAAACCGGACATGCATCATACTTGGTTGTGCATCATGTCATGCTTATGTGGTGGTTGTTTACTATGTTGTTTGCTTCTTTCCGGTGTTGCTTCTTCGGGTTGGTTCTGATAATGTTGCGTTTGTGAGGATCCGTTCGACTACGTCGTTTTGTATTCTTCATGGACTCGTTCTTCTTCCTTGCGGGATCTCAGGCAAGATGACCATACCCTCGAAATCACTTCTATCTTTGCTTGCTAGTTGCTCGATCTATTGCTATGCCGTGATACCTACCACTTGCTATATCATGCCTCCCATATTGTTAAGCCAAGACTCTAACCCACCTTGTCCTAGCAAACTGTTGTTTGGCTATGTTACTGCTTTGCTCAGCCCCTCTTATAGCATTGTTAGTTGCAGCTGAAGATTGGAGCTTGTTCCATGTTTGGAACATGGTTATTTTGTTGGGATATCACAATATCTCTTATTTATCTTAATGCATCTATATACTTGGTAAAGGGTGGAAGGCTCGGCCTTATGCCTGGTGTTTTGTTCCACTCTTGCCGCCCTAGTTTTCCATCATATCGGTGTTATGTTCCCGGATTTTGCGTTCCTTACACGGTTGGGTTATAATGGGAACCCCTTGACAGTTCGCCTTGAATAAAACTCCTCCAGCAAGGCCCAACATTGGTTTTACCATTTCCCACCTAGCCTTTTCTTTCCCTTAGGTAGGCCTGCCCAAGGGTTATCTTTATTTAAACCCTCGTGCCAGTGCTCCTCTGAGTGTTGGTCCAACCTGTCAGCTGCCGGTGGCCACCAGGGGCAACTCTGGGCTGGCCTACCGGAACCTTGGACAATCCGATGTGCCCTGAGAAAGAGATATGTGCAGCTCCTATAGGGATTTGTCGGCACATTCGGGTGGCTTTGCTGGTCTTGTTTTACCATTGTCGAAATGTCTTGTAACCGGGATTCCGAGCCTGATCGGGTCTTCCTAGAAGGAATATCCTTCGTTGACCGTGAGAGCTTGTGATGGGCTAAGTTGGGACACCCCTGCAGGGATTTGAACTTTCGAAAGTCGTGCCCGCGGTTATGGCCAGATGGAAATTAGTTAATGTCCGGTTGTAGAGAACCTGAAACTTAACTTATTTAAAATACATCAACCGCGTGTGTAGCCATGATGGTCTCTTTCCGGTGGAGTCCGGGAAGTGAACACGGTGTTGGAGTTATGCTTGACGTAGGTTGTTCTAGGATCACTTCTTGATCATAGTTTGTTGATCGTGCTTTGCCTTCTCTTCTCGCTCTCTTTTGCGTATGTTAGCCACCATATATGCTTAATGCTTGCTGCAGCTCCACCTCATACCTTTTCCCTACCCATAAGCTTAAATAGTCTTGATCACGAGGGTGTGAGATTGCTGAGTCCCCGTGACTCACAGATACTTTCAAAACCAGCTTGCAGGTGCCGATGATACCTTGCAGGTGACGCAACCAAGCTCAAGGAGGAGCTCGATGAAGATCTTGTCATTGTGTTGTTTCATTCAATTGATCAGTAGTGGAGCCCAGTTGGGACGATCGGGGATCTGTAGCATTAGGGGTAGTCTTCTTTTATTTTGGTTCCGGAGTCGGATCTTGATTGTATCTGATTGATGTAATGCTTTATTCATGTATTGTGTGAAGTGGCGATTGTAAGCCAACTCTGTACCTCTTTTTATTCAGTACATGGGATGTGTAATGATTACCCCTCTTGCGACATTGCCTTCAATGCGGTTATGCCTCTAAGTCGTGCTCCGACACGTGGGAGATATAGCCGCATCGAGGGTGTTACAAGTTGGTAATCAGAGCCTTCCCCGACTTAGGAGCCCCCTGCTTGATCGAATCGCTGGCGTTGTTGAATCTAAAAAAAATGTTTTGAGTACAGTTTTGACTCTTCTCTTCTCAAATTTCACTAATTTTTTTAGGATCACGCAGGTATCTTGGAATCGTTTCGATGGTTTTGTGACGAGAACATTGTTCTTGGTGCCTCCTGACATTTAGGGGTTGTGGCAGTGTCCCGGGGAGTTGAGCTCCGAGGTGTTGTCATCACAATTTTATCATTGCAATTCTGGAATACCTGAGTTTCACCGACATCGAAAATCTCTTTTATGCAGTTGTTGGTGAGATAACCTCGACGCCACCCAGTACTGTGGCGGGAGTTCGGGAGTATTGCCATAACTCTTATAACAGATGCTTTTCGAAGGTTGAGGTAAACGATTTCCGAAGGTTTCTTGGTTATGTGTTGAAGGATGGATACAGCTGGGTGTAGGATTTGCTAGTTTTGGGTGAGATATTATGCTTCCCCTATATCCCCAACACCTGATTGCATAACCGGAAAGTTTCGGGAGTTTATAAGTGGGAATTCAAGTAGCTCTTAGGATATCTTTTGGACAGGTGTATGATATGAGATTGGGGTTCGACGTCTAGTGGTCCGCCTATCCACAGTTGGTTTTACAGTGGTCTCGTTGTGTCTTAAAGAGTCCTTGGCTATGCTGACTCGGGGACGCTTCGTATGCCATGTGCACTGCCTTGTACATGATGGTGTTGTACGATCGAGCCCGTGTAGGCCCCACCACGAAAACTTCGGACGAAATCTCTATCATATGTTTGTTCTGGCTTATTTTGCAAGCCAATCCTTCGTGTGCTTTTGAGTTGTGGTATTCGGGTTGCTTCGAAGTGAAATGTTGATTCCATACTTTTTTCCTAAGCGGTGTTCTCATGTTCCTATGTGAATACCAATCCTTCATGATAATCGAGATTGTCATGTCAATCCTTTTCAACCGGTGTGTCTCTCGTCAAGCGGATCCGTTCATTTTTCAACATCCGCAAGATTCAATCTTAGCTTTCTCAACAGTGTTCATTTCATCCATCCCAAGTTGTCTTTGTTGTCCCCCCCTCCCACCCTTGTTTCTTCAAGGATTCAGATTTCTTAATCAAGTATACTTTTGTTCATGTGAAGTTTCTTTGTTCTCTCCATCAATATTCTTATCCGGTGATTCTCAAGAAGATTCCAACGGAGCTTCAAGTTCGTCACTCTTCACACATTTTCTTCTCCGGTGGATCCAAGTCAAGCTTTGTTGATCATACCCTTTCCTCATTTCTATGCCTTTTCATGCCGGTGCACCTCTTAATCATCCATTTCTCGCTATTCAGTTATTTCGGGGTGCTAAAGATATCTCAGAAGGATCGTCTTGTCAATCAAGATCTGTTCAACCTATTTCGAGGTTGTTATCTCATTCAAGCCATTTAAATCAACCGGTGCAATCTCTCTTCAAAATCGTTCAACGGTGTATCTTTTCAGTGGGCCCTGTGTCGGAAATATGCCCTAGAGGCAATAATAAAATGGTTGCTATTGTATTTCCTTGTTCATGATAATTGTCTATTGTTCAAGCTATAATTGTATTAACCGGAAACCGTAATACATGTGTGAATACATAGACCACAACATGTCCCTAGTAAGCCTCTAGTTGACTAGCTCGTTGATCAATAGATGGTCATGGTTTCCTGAACATGGACATTGGATGTCATTGATAACAGGATCACATCATTAGGAGAATGATGTGATGGACAAGACCCAATCCTAAGCCTAGCACAAGATCATATAGTTCGTCTGCTAAAGCTTTTCTAATGTCAAGTATCATTTCCTTAGACCATGAGATTGTGCAACTCCCAAATACCGTAGGAATGCTTTGGGTGTACCAAACGCCACAACGTAACTGGGTGGCTATAAAGGTGCACTACAGGTATCTCTGAAAGTGTCTGTTGGGTTGGCATGAATCGAGACTGGGATTTGTCACTCCGTGTAAAAGGAGAGGTATCTCTGGGCCCACTCGGTAGGACATCATCATAATGTGCACAATGTGACCAAGGAGTTGATCACGGGATGATGTGTTGCAGAAGGAGTAAAGAGACTTGCCGGTAACGAGATTGAACAAGGTATCGGGATACCGACGATTGAATCTCGGCCAAGTACTATACCGGTAGACAAAGGGAATTGTATACGGGATTGACTGAATCCTTGACATCGTGGTTCACCCGATGAGATCATCGTGGAACATGTGGGAGCCAACATGGGTATCCAGATCCCACTGTTGGTTATTGACCAGAGAGATGTCTCGGTCATGTCTGCACTTTTCCCGAGCCCGTAGGGTCTACACACTTAAGGTTCGATGACGCTAGGGTTATAGTGAAAGTATGTACGCGGTTAACGAATGTTGTTCAGAGTCCCAGATGAGATCCCAGACGTCACGAGGAGTTCCGGAATGGTCCGGAGGTGAAGATTGATATATTGGACAAAGGGTTTTGGAGTCCGGAAGTGTTTCGGAGGTACCGGGTGATGACCAGCATGACCGAAAGGTGTTTCGGGAGCCCCGACAAGTGTTAGGGGGCTTCATGGGCCAAGGGAAGGGGGAAAACCAGCCCACTAAGGGGCTGTGCGGCCCCCTCACCTATTCCCACGTGACCAGGGGGTTTGGGGCGCTCCATCTAGGGTTCCCACCTCCTGGCTTGGGGGCCAAGTCACCCAAGGGGGGGATCCCATCTGCCCTGGCCGCCGCCCCCCTAGGGGAAACCCTAGGGCGCCTCCCCTTTCCCTTGCCCCTATATATAATGGAGGTTTTGGGGCTGCACAACACATGAGTCTCTCTCTCCCAAGGCGCAGCCCTACCTCTCTCCCTCCTTGTCTCTCGTAGTGCTTGGCGAAGCCCTGCTGGAGTACCGCGCTCCTCCACCACCACCACGCCGTCGTGCTGCTGCTGGACGGAGTCTTCCCCAGCCACTCCCTTTCTCCTTGCTGGATCAAGGCATGGGAGACGTCACCGGGCTGCACGTGTGTTGAACACGGAGGCGCCGTTGTTCAGTGCTTAGATCGGAATCGACCGCGATCTGAATCGCTACGAGTACGACTACCTCATCCGCGTTCTAGTAACGCTTCCGCTTAGCGATCTACAAGGGTATATAGATGCACTCCCCTTCCCCTCGTTGGTTGATTACTCCATAGATTGATCTTGGTGATGCGTAGAAATTTTTTAAATTTCTGCTACGATCCCCAACAGTGGCATCATGAGCTAGGTCTATGCGTAGATTCTATGCATGAGTAGAACACAAAGTAGTTGTGGGTGTTGATTTGTTCAATTTGCTTGTCGTTACTAGTCTTATCTTGATTCGGCGGCATTGTGGGATGAAGCGGCCCGGACCAACCTTACACGTACACTTAGGTGAGACAGGTTCCACCGACTGACATGCACTTGATGCATAAGGTGGCTGGCGGGTGTCTGTCTCTCCCACTTTAGTCGGATCAGATTCGATGAAAAGGGTCCTTATGAAGGGTAAATAGCAATTGGCATATCACCATTGTGGTTTTGCGTAGGTAAGAAACGTTCTTGCTAGAAACCCATAGCAGCCATGTAAAACATGCAACAATAATTAGAGGACGTCTAACTTGTTTTTGCAGGGTATGCTATGTGATGTGATATGGCCAAAAGGATGTGATGAATGATATATGTGATGTATGAGATTGATCATGTTCTTGTAATAGGAATCACGACTTGCATATCGATGAGTATGACAACCGGCAGGAGCCATAAGAGTTGTCTTAATTTATTTATGACATGCGTGTCAATGAAAACGCCATGTAATTACTTTACTTTATTGGTAACCGTTAGCCATAGTAGTAGAAGTAATAGTTGGCGAGGCAACTTCATGAAGACACGATGATGGAGATCATGATGATGGAGATCATGGTGTCATGCCGGTGACGATGGTGTTCATGCCGCGCCTCGAAGATGGAGATCAAAGGCGCAAGATGATATTGGCCATATCATGTCACTTTATGATTTGCATGTGATGTTTGTCATGTTTACATCTTATTTGCTTAGAACGACGGTAGCATAAATAAGATGATCCCTCGCAATAATTTCAAGAAAGTGTTCCCCTAACTGTGCACCGTTGCTAAGGTCCGTTGTTCCGAAGCACCACGTGATGATCGGGTGTGATAGGTTCTAACGTTCACATACAACGGGTGTAAGCCAGATTTACACACGCAATACACTTAGGTTAACTTGACGAGCCTAGCATGTACAGACATGGCCTCGAAACACGGAAGACCGAAAGGTCAAACATGAGTCGTATAGTGGATACGATCAACATGAAGATGTTCACCGATGATGACTAGTCCGTCTCACGTGATGATCGGACACGGCCTAGTTGACTCGGATCATGTATCACTTAGATGACTAGAGGGATGTCTATCTAAATGGGAGTTCATTGAATAATTTGATTAGATGAACTTAATTACCATGAACATAGTCAAAAGGTCTTTGCAAATTATGTCGTAGCTCACGCTTTGGTTCTACTGTTTTAGATATGTTCCTAGAGAAAATTTAGTTGAGAGTTGACAGTAGTAATTATGCGGACTGGGTCCGTGAACTAAGGATTGTTGTCACATCCCTAGCTACTGGTAGTGCTCTAGGCTAGCTTCATGTGTGCATCATATCTATATTTTTGAAATTTGAACTGAGGAATTTTGGAAGCCTCAAAAACTTAAATAAAAGAAGGGCAAAAACCCTAAAAATCTCATTCATTGTTCCAAAATGCTCTTCTTAAATGTTTGATAATTTTTGGCAAGGGTTCTGGTCCCAACCAAAATATTGAACATTTTTAAGGATTTATTTTTGGGACTTTGAATTTAAATCATTAGCTATTTGAATTTGAATTATATTCATATAACTAGAATATAATTTCAAATACCCCTGAAATATTTTGTGAGCTTTTGGAAAAGTCCATCTAGCAAAATAAAAATATTCAGAGGAGTTTTTGGCATTGTTTGAATTTGTTTAAATTCAAAACAATGGCAACTAAATAAAAAAAACAAAACAGAACAGAAATATAAAAAAGAAAAGAGCAGAAGCCTACCTAACTCACCTGCAGCCCATCTGGCGCCCCACCTGGCCCAGCAATGCGGCTGAGGCCCAGCCCAGCTCCCCACCGTCTTCAACCTCTGCCAGTAGGCAGAGGCGTGTCGACGCGCCCGCGCCCGAGCGCCACCTCCTGCTTCCACCTCCTGCTGCCCCCTCATCGCCTGGACTTCCTCCGCGACGCCACGCGACCCCCGACGCTCTCTCACTCTCTGGTTCTCTCTCCCCCTCGCTCCTCTGCTCTCTCTCTCTCACGGCCGCCCAAATCAGCCGGTGCCCGCCGCTGCAAGGCACCGCGCCCACCGCCGTCCCCTTGCCCCGTGGCTGTGACCTCTAGCTCCGCCTCGATGTCGTGAAGCTCCAAGCCGAAGAACGCGCCTGCGGATGCCCATCAGCGCCGTCGCTGACGCCATTTTCGTTCCCTGCACCGACGGCCACCGTCGACCGATTCGTCGTCACCAGGCCGTCCCCGAGGCCGCTGAGATCACCTACGACCCCGCCGTGAGCTCCTGATCATCCTCCCCCTCTCCGTTTTCTCTCTAGCATGCCGTAGCCGCCGTGCCTCTCTCCCCCGACAGCACGCTGCCGCACGAGCTCATCGTCGACGAGGCTCCGGTGGCCATTTGGTCCCGTGCGTGTCTCCGTTGGGTTCGTGAGCTCTCGTAGAATGCGTAGGTGCTAACCGTGGACCCTCCCGTGCACGGTGTCGTCGTTTCCATCGACGCCCGAACTCCGGCCGCCGCTAAAGCTTGTCGCCGACCACTCTCCGGCCACTCCCCGGCCGCGCCACCACCCTGGTTGGATGCGGACGAGCGTCCGCATCCCGTAGTCGTGCTCCGCGCGCCAAACGGCGCTCTGTAGGCCATTTCCGCAGCGCACCATCGCGTCGGGACTCGCCGGCGGCTAAACGCCGGCGACCGTTGACCCACTGCCCGGTTTGACCCTCCCCTCTCTGTCACTGACGTGTGGGCCTCTGGCCACTAACTAAATTAGGATTAGCACTAATCGGATTAGTTAAACTAATTACCCCCCCTGCTGACACTGACATGTGGGCCCTAGTGCCCTAATCTTTAATTAAACTAAACTAAACCCCCCTGTTTAACCCGTGTCACTGACGTGTGGGCCCCACACGTCAGGTTTGACCTGGACCCGCCCTGTTGACCTGATGACGTCAGGGTGAGGTCATGCTGACGCCATATTCCTTTTCTGGAATTTAGTTTATTTTATTATATTCAGAAATTTCAGAAAATAGCTAAAACTTCAATAAATCATAGAAAATTAACCGTAACTCCAAATTAAATAAATTATATATGAAAAATTATCAGAAAAATTCAAGGAATCCATCTGTACCATTTTCATGCATGTTAGAACAACTTATAGCTGCTGTATAGCACAAATCAATTAGATGGCATTTGAATAATCACATATGGAGTTTGAATTTGAATCTTGTATTCAAACCAACTTCATTTAATCTGTTGCTAGTTGCATTAGCCCAAAACACATTCATTTTGCCATGTCATGATCATGCATCATATTGTGCATTGCATTGATTGTGTTCCCTTCTGTGTTGCCGGTATTTGTTCCCCCTCGGTAGACGTTGTATCGACGATGTGATTGTTGACACTGATGAAGACTCAATGCTATCTTCAGAAGTGCCAGGCAAGCAAAACCCCCTTGTTCATTCCGATAAAATCCCACTCTTTCGCTCCTGCTCTCTTTTACTGCATTAGGACAACAACGACATATTTGTTACTTGCTGCGGTAGCTGAACCCCTTTATCCTCTGCATGACCTGTCATTGCCACAGTAAATAGATGAAACCCACTAGCATGAGTAGGAGTTGTTTGAGCCCGGTTGTGCCTACTCATTCATGCTTGTTGTCATGCCTGCTACTGCTTAGAGTTGAGTCAGGTCTGATTCATCGGGGATGAATCAGAGGCGTGTGAACATGTCCTACTGTGTGTGAGCTAAGTGTGTGAACACGATTTGGTAAAGGTAGTGGTGAGAGGCCATGTAGGAGTACATGGTGGGTTGTCTCATTGCAGCCGTCCTCAGGAACTGAGTTCTGTGTTTGTGATCCATGACCAGCTACTACCACACATTGGAATGCTTAAGTGCCCCTCTCGACTTATTAATCAACATGATCTCTGTCCAGGAGTTGCAACTAGTTTCTGGTGTTTGTAGGTAGTGTTAGTAGTCTACCAAGTGGCACCCGGTACAGGTGGGCTTGGGACAGACTAGGCACAGTGGCCCGGTGTACCAAGTGGCACCCGGTTGGTGGGCTTGGGAACCCTGCACACATCGTTTGGGGCCGTAAGCGACACCCCGGCCGGATCTCCTTGCGGATGGAACCCGAATAGGCGATAAACCTGGACTAGAGACTTGTTCGGTTAGTCAGGTCGTGGCCGACTCCCTCGCCCGGCTTCCGCTTGAAGGTTGCCGAGGTACATGACGTGTACAGGGCGGTAAGTGGCGGGAGCGTGTGTGAAGAAGTACACCCCTGCAGGGTTATCATTATCTATTCGAATAGCCGGATTCCTCGGATATGGAAACTTGGACCCCTTGTACAGTTCATAGACAAGTGAAAGTGGATACTCTAAAATACGCAAGATAAGCGTGAGTGCTATGGATGGCGTTCTCGTAGGGAGACGGGAGCGGATCCATAGTGGTGTATTGATATGGTGAATATGTGGACTCGTGTGCGCCACCTCAAAAGAGTTGCATTGCAGTCGTAGTTCAGGATAGCCACCGAGTCAAAGCTGGCTTGCTGCAGTTAAACTCCACCACCCCCTTGTTGATAATGATGCATATGTAGATAGATCTGATGTAAGTCTTGCTGGGTACATTTGTACTCACGTTGCTTAATTTATGTTTTTGCAGAGAGACTTCAGTCTCACTAGTAGTTCCACGTGGACTTCGATGTTTAGCTTGATACCTCAGCTACGATCTTGTGCCTCGGCAGGATTTGGTAGATAGTCGGGCTTCTCAGCTTTTTTCATTTATAGATGTCTGTACTCAGACATGATAGCTTCCGCTTGTGCTTTGTTTTGTATGCTCTGAATGTTGGGTCATGAGACCCATGTTTGTAATATCTCGCTCCTCGGAGCCTATTGATTAAAATACTTGAGTCGTAGAGTCATTTTGTGATGCCATGTTGTATTGCACATATCGAGCATATTGTGTGTATGTTATTGAAATGCTTGGTATGTGTGGGATCTGACTATCTAGTTGTTTATCCTTAGTAGCCTCTCTTACCGGGAAATGTCTCCTAGTGTTTCCACTGAGCCATGGTAGCTTGCTACTGCTCCGGAACACTTAGGCTGGCCGGCATGTGTCATTCTTCGTTCCTGTGTCTGTCCCTTCGGGGAAATGTCACGCGATGAATACCGGAGTCCTGTTAGCCCGCTACAGCCCGGTTCACCGGAGTCCTGCTAGCCCAGTGCTACAGCCTGGATTCACTCGCTGATGACCGACACGTTCGATGCTGGGTCATGGATGCCTGTCCCTGTAAGTCTGTGCCACTTTGGGTTTACGACTAGCCATGTCAGCCCGGGCTCCTTATCATATGGATGCTAGCGACACTGTCATATACGTGTGCCAAAAGGCGCAAACGGTCCCGGGTTAAGGTAAGGCGACACCCGTGGGAATACCGTGCGTGAGGCCGCAAAGTGATATGAGGTGTTACATGCTAGATCGATGTGGCATTGAGTCGGGGTCCTGACAGCGTTGGTATCAGAGCTTGACTGCCTGTAGGATTACCAAGCCAAACTGGTCGAAGTTGAGTCTAGAAATTCTTAGTTATATAAGGGAATTGATTGTGGGATGGAACGTAAGGCTCTTTTTACTCCTTATACCTTATGCCCTTCTGATCTGAGTCATCTTATCTTTCCTACGGGGATTAAGAACTAGGCTATCTCTTCTTTCTATCAGGATCACGTGTTACTAATCCGTAGACTTATAAGATTGTTGGATTTAAGTCTCAGTTCAGTTCCTACTACTTCCGTACGTTAACTGTTGATCTCCAAACCTTGATAATGTGCTTCTGAGTGGTTATGCCACCATTTTTGTGAATGTCTCAAATCTTTTCTGAGCATTTGCAGCCGTTATGCTGTCCGAGTCATCCCAGGTTTCTACAATATTCTGATGCATTTGCAAATCCTTTTCCTCTGGTTTCAATGTCTTTTTAGGTCAGGTTCATCACACAAATTGTTGAGTTGAGGTACTCTACTGCCTCGACCTTTATGTTGGAGTTATTATTATGACCCTAGGTGTCTCAGGGGATCATCTGTAGTCTAGCCATGTTTTGTGTTCCTAGCGTGATGATTCTGGCCTTTATTCTCGAAAGCTTCCCGTGATGCCACTTAGTAGTAGGTATTCTACTCCTTGGGTTTTGAACCCGAGATTCACCCTACTTACTTCATGTTGATAGTAATTGCTAGCTCTCTTAGGTTATTAGTAACCTATGCGATAGTCCTTGAAGTCCGTGGTATCTTCTTCTTCCAAATACCATGAACTACTTATGGCAGAAGTTCCTCGTTGAACTGAAATATCACAACAGGATTATTCTTGATGAGTTCTCCATTATATATTGTGGCTCTGCCAGTTCTACCTTTCTGCATGGGTTATCCGGAAGAAATATGTTGAACTTCGTTCGACATGCTAATCCATGCATCCACAACTCAGAAAATCATATGTTCTTTTGAGTTGTCCCATCTTTAGTTGTTTTCTGGCCCTCGTCTATCTGTTGATAGTCAGGAGTAATTGTGCATTCGTGTTATCAATGCTTATTACTCTTGTGGTCCGTCAAGCCATTCTGTCCTGAATGACTTGGAGAAACAAACTCCAGTACCTCTTCCATATCCAGGATTGGGTCAAAGAAGTTGTGCTCCGCAGATCAAAATGCCAATCCAGCTTTTGTTCTGTTCTACCTTGAAGTGTTACCCACTTTATGTCAGGATTGTCATGAGAATTGCACCACCTCTTATGAATTCTTGACGCAGTAATACTTCTTGCCATCATTGTTCATTCCTCGGTTTCCGTGTTATTGTAACCGGAATGCTGACAAGTGAATCGTGGTGTGCGAAATCAATACTCCTAGCAACTCCATTGCTTGGTAGTTAATGGACACTATTCTCATTCTTAGCATGTTGGTTATTGAATCACCATTCTAAGATAGATTGTGCTACCTAGTCCTTATTTCCTGGTGTTGGTGTGTTAGTTGAAGAAAGATGATATCTTCATCGATTGGTCCCTGTGATCAGTTATTGGACCTATTGTCTTATAAAAACTTTGATTTAAGTATGGGCTATCGTCAAATCAAATCAGAACCAACGATGTTCGTAATGTTGTCTTACTCGTGGCTGCCCCTCGAGCATACATCATTATATTTTTTTGGTCTGACCAATACTATCACCGTGTTCACATGATGGTGGAAGTCCAGTGATATGGAAATTCCGATGAGTTGTTGTTGAGCCCATCAGCAGCATTTTGTATCCCCCATGATTCATGTTGAACATCAACCTAGTGTTGGAAACTTTTATAGGCATTTTCTTCATGCCCCGTTCATGAAGTATATGCTGGATGAAAGAAGTGACTTTCTTTGATTCACGTGCATTTGATGTAAGTTGCCGTCGTGGGTTCGAGAAAGTTAGTTTTGCTTCCTCTGGAATCGTCCCAAGTCAGTCATGCATGTGCAAAGTATACTGTGGTTTGGTAGATTAATTACCTCCACTCCATATGTATTCTGTAGCACACCAAGCCACTGATTGATTTGTTCAAGGAAAAGGAGTTGATGTGCTAATCCTAGGTCATACACAAGATTCCTATATCCTCAATGATGGTTCCCAACCAGAACTCGGTAGTGTTTTATTATAAGACTACCATGTGGTCATGCTTGTCTGGGACAACATGATCACATGTGTGTAGCAGAACCAGCTCATGTTTTGGAGCTTGCTATCATAGTTCATTTCCCGAGAATCTCGCAACGTCATTGCGTCGATTTGTGTTGCAAACTTTCATTTTTCCTCCTAGACTCGATGAGTCTGGAATATCCTGACACCAACTAGATCTGAATCTCAGGCAGATATGATAGTTGGAACATTTTCCCAAGAACTATAATATTGGTTCCTCGATAACTGGTAAGTGGATGTCGTGGCCAGCACCACCCAGCCGAAAGACCTATTATTGTAGTATCTTGATTGAAGAAGTTGGCCACCTCCCCATAAGGATTTCGTAGGATTTACCTCCGTAACTGTTCCTTATGGATTGTATTGCTCCCGAAGTCCGACCTTTTACTTGATGTTCTAGTTATCAAACCATATCTATGAATGGGTTACACTAGCACATCAAGGAGAACATTAGAAGCGGAGTGCTAAATGTCTCTCGGTCGATCATCCAGATTTTCTTTCCTTGGCCTCACTAGGGTGAAATCTGAGTTGATGTTATCTTCCTATGCATCTGCATCGTCCATCGTCATTCATCATGGTAGCAAGTTGTGTTGCCAGGATCCTTGACACGGATGTTGGTAGAATCTTGATGATTGTGGAAATGCTCAAGTTCTTGAGAGCACGCACAAGCGCTACGTGTTATCATCGGCACTAGCTGGGTTTGCTCTCAGTTTCCTCGGCAAATGCTATGATCTTTTCAAACAGTGAATTCACTCTCTGTTGTTGGGTTCTTCCCCAGTTACCAGAATCATTCCCAGCATTTGCATTTTGTTCCTAGCTTGCACCGCCAATGTGCCATTCTACCACGGGTCTCTTCCATCTCCGGTGATAAGCAAATTCATCCATTACATTGTCTTCAACAAGGTAATCCACATCCTCCAAGTCCAAGTATGCCATTCTACCGACCCCGCCAATCGATTGCTGTGATTTGCCTTCGGCTGATATAGAGAGTCTCAATGATCTCTATATCAAAGGTAATTCTTTTTGCCACTTAAGATAATAATCTACGAATCACCCTTCTCCAGGATGTTTCGTCGTGGTATCATGGCAATTCAACTCCTCGCTACGTTGACAACCGATCGCCACATTCTTAAGTCTGGAATTGTTGTCTACCTAGTGAACCTTTGTCATCTGCTTCACTCTAATTCCTATGGATGTGTACTTCGTCTCTCAGCTCGAGAGATGTTGTTATGTCACATTCCGGGAGTTATTCCTGAGTTGTTCGACCTTCGAGAAGATCGATCCTTCCAGAGTTTTTCCTTTCCTCTTCTTGCCATGATTAGCTGGAATTCTCAGAGCAAGACGACAAGACAGTGATGGTGAATGAATCAACGTTCAACTGAAGTGCACCCTGGATCATGAAGATTATACTAGTCTGCGTTACCCTTCACCTTACCCTACGCTTGAATCTCGAGACGAGATTCTTGTTTAGTGGGGGTGAGTTGTCACATCCCTAGCTACTGGTAGTGCTCTAGGCTAGCTTCATGTGTGCATCATATCTATATTTTTGAAATTTGAACTGAGGAATTTTGGAAGCCTCAAAAACTTAAATAAAAGAAGGGCAAAAACCCTAAAAATCTCATTCATTGTTCCAAAATGCTCTTCTTAAATGTTTGATAATTTTTGGCAAGGGTTCTGGTCCCAACCAAAATATTGAACATTTTTAAGGATTTATTTTTGGGATTTTGAATTTAAATCATTAGCTATTTGAATTTGAATTATATTCATATAACTAGAATATAATTTCAAATACCCCTGAAATATTTTGTGAGCTTTTGGAAAAGTCCATCTAGCAAAATAAAAATATTCAGAGGAGTTTTTGGCATTGTTTGAATTTGTTTAAATTCAAAACAATGGCAACTAAATAAAAAAAACAAAAAAGAACAGAAATATAAAAAAGAAAAGAGCAGAAGCCTACCTAACTCACCTGCAGCCCATCTGGCGCCCCACCTGGCCCAGCAATGCGGCTGAGGCCCAGCCCAGCTCCCCACCATCTTCAACCTCTGCCAGTAGGCAGAGGCGTGTCGACGCGCCCGCGCCCGAGCGCCACCTCCTGCTTCCACCTCCTGCTGCCCCCTCATCGCCTGGACTTCCTCCGCGACGCCACGCGACCCCCGACGCTCTCTCACTCTCTGGTTCTCTCTCCCCCTCGCTCCTCTGCTCTCTCTCTCTCACGGCCGCCCAAATCAGCCGGTGCCCGCCGCTGCAAGGCACCGCGCCCACCGCCGTCCCCTTGCCCCGTGGCTGTGACCTCTAGCTCCGCCTCGATGTCGTGAAGCTCCAAGCCGAAGAACGCGCCTGCGGATGCCCATCAGCGCCGTCGCTGACGCCATTTTCGTTCCCTGCACCGACGGCCGCCGTCGACCGATTCGTCGTCACCAGGCCGTCCCCGAGGCCGCTGAGATCACCTACGACCCCACCGTGAGCTCCTGATCATCCTCCCCCTCTCCGTTTTCTCTCTAGCATGCCGTAGCCGCCGCGCCTCTCTCCCCCGACAGCACGCCGCCGCACGAGCTCATCGTCGATGAGGCTCCAGTGGCCATTTGGTCCCGTGCGTGTCTCCGCTGGGTTCGTGAGCTCTCGTAGAATGCGTAGGTGCTAACCGTGGACCCTCCCGTGCACGGTGTCGTCGTTTCCATCGACGCCGGAACTCCGGCCGCCGCTAAAGCTCGTCGCCGACCACTCTCCGGCCACTCCCCGGCCGCGCCACCACCCTGGTTGGATGCGGACGAGCGTCCGCATCCTGTAGTCGTGCTCCGCGCGCCAAACGGCGCTCTGTAGGCCATTTCCGCAGCGCACCACCGCGTCGGGACTCGCCGGCGGCTAAACGCCGGCGACCGTTGACCCACTGCCCAGTTTGACCCTCCCCTCTCTGTCACTGACGTGTGGGCCTCTGGCCACTAACTAAATTAGGATTAGCACTAATCGGATTAGTTAAACTAATTACCCCCCTGCTGACACTGACATGTGGGCCCTAGTGCCCTAATCTTTAATTAAACTAAACTAAACCCCCCTGTTTAACCCGTGTCACTGACGTGTGGGCCCCACACGTCAGGTTTGACCTGGACCCGCCCTGTTGACCTGATGACGTCAGGGTGAGGTCATGCTGACGCAATATTCCTTTTCTGGAATTTAGTTTATTTTATTATAATCAGGAAATTCCAGAAATAGCTAAAAACTTCAATAAATCATAGAAAATTAACCGTAACTCCAAATTAAATAATTTATATATGAAAAATTATCAGAAAAATTCAAGGAATCCATCTGTACTATTTTCATGCATGTTAGAACAACTTATAGCTGCTGCTTAGCACAAATCAACTAAGTGGCATTTGAATAATCACATATGGAGTTTGAATTTGAATCTTGTATTCAAACCAACTTCATTTAATCTGTTGCTAGTTGCATTAGCTCAAACACATTCATTTTGCCATGTCATGATCATGCATCATATTGTGCATTGCATTGATTGTGTTCCCTTCTATGTTGCCGGTATTTGTCCCCTCTCGATAGACGTGGTACCGATGATGTGATCGTTGACACTGATGAAGACTCAATGTTATCTTCAGAAGTGCCAGGCAAGCAAAACCCCCTTGTTCATTCCGATAAAATCCCACTCTCTCGCTCCTGCTCTCTTTTACTGCATTAGGACAACAACGACATATTTGTTACTTGCTGCGGTAGCTGAACCCCTTTATCCTTTGCATGACCTGTCATTGCCACAGTAAATAGATGAAACCCACTAGCATGAGTAGGAGTTGTTTGAGCCCTGTTGTGCCTACTCATTCATGCTTGTTTGTCATGCCTGCTACTGCTTAGAGTTGAGTCAGGTCTGATTCATCGGGGATGAATCAGAGGCGTGTGAACATGTCCTACTGTGTGTGAGCTAAGTGTGTGAACACGATTTGGTAAAGGTAGCGGTGAGAGGCCATGTAGGAGTACATGGTGGGTTGTCTCATTGCAGCCGTCCTCAGGAACTGAGTTCTGTGCCTGTGATCCATGAACAGCTACTACCACACATTGGGATCCTTAATTGACTCTCTCGACTTATTAATCAACATGATCTCTGTCCAGGAGTTGCAACTAGTTTCTGGTGTTTGTAGGTAGTGTTAGTAGTCTACCAAGTGGCACCCGGTACAGGTGGGCTTGGGACAGACTAGGCACAGTGGCACGGTGTACCAAGTGGCACCCGGTTGGTGGGCTTGGGAACCCTGCTCACATCGTTTGGGGCCGTAAGCGACACCCCGGCCGGATCTCCTTGCGGATGGAACCCGAATAGGCGATAAACCTGGACTAGAGACTTGTTCGGTTAGTCAGGTCGTGGCCGACTCCCTCGCCCGGCTTCCGCTTGAAGGTTGCCGAGGTACATGACGTGTACAGGGCGGTAAGTGGCGGGAGCGTGTGTGAAGAAGTACACCCCTGCAGGGTTATCATTATCTATTCGAATAGCCGGATTCCTCGGATATGGAAACTTGGACCCCTTGTACAGTTCATAGCCAAGTGAAAGTGGATACTCTAAAATACGCAAGATAAGCGTGAGTGCTATGGATGGCGTTCTCGTAGGGAGACGGGAGCGGATCCATAGTGGTGTATTGATATGGTGAATATGTGGACTCGTGTGCGCCACCTCAAAAGAGTTGCATTGCAGTTGTAGTTCAGGTTAGCCACCGAGTCAAAGCTGGCTTGCTGCAGTCAAACTCCACCACCCCCTTTGTTGATAATGATGCATATGTAGATAGATCTGATGTAAGTCTTGCTGGGTACATTTGTACTCACGTTGCTTAATTTATGTTTTTGCAGAGAGACTTCAGTCTCACTAGTAGTTCCACGTGGACTTCGACGTTTAGCTTGATACCTCAGCTACGATCTTGTGCCTCGGCAGGATTTGGTAGATAGTCAGGCTTCTCAGCCTTTTTCATTTATAGATGTCTGTACTCAGACATGATAGCTTCCGCTTGTGCTTTGTTTTGTATGCTCTGAATGTTGGGTCATGAGACCCATGTTTGTAATATCTCGCTCCTCGGAGCCTATTGATTAAAATACTTGAGTCGTAGAGTCATTTTGTGATGCCATGTTGTATTGCACATATCGAGCATATTGTGTGTATGTTATTGAAATGCTTGGTATGTGTGGGATCTGACTATCTAGTTGTTTATCCTTAGTAGCCTCTCTTACCGGGAAATGTCTCCTAGTGTTTCCACTGAGCCATGGTAGCTTGCTACTGCTCCGGAACACTTAGGCTGGCCGGCATGTGTCCTTCTTCGTTCCTGTGTCTGTCCCTTCGGGGAAATGTCACGCGATGAATACCTTAGTCCTGTTAGCCCGCTACAGCCCGGTTCACTGGAGTTCTGCTAGCCCAGTGCTACAGCCTAGATTCACTCGCTGATGACCGACACGTTCGATGCTGGGTCATGGATGCCTGTCCCTGTAAGTCTGTGCCACTTTGGGTTTACGACTAGCCATGTCAGCCCGGGCTCCTTATCATATGGATGCTAGCGACACTGTCATATACGTGTGCCAAAAGGCGCAAACGGTCCCGGGTTAAGGTAAGGCGACACCCGTGGGAATACCGTGCGTGAGGCCGCAAAGTGATATGAGGTGTTACATGCTAGATCGATGTGGCATTGAGTCGGGGTCCTGACAATTGTCCTCATTGCTGCACAGAAGGGTTATGTCCTTAATGCACCGCTCGGTGTGTTGAACCTCGAGCATCGTTTGTAGATGTTGGGAAACATCTGACATACACATTTTGATGACTACGTGATAGTTCAGTACATAATACTAACGGTTTAGAATTGTGGCACCAAAGACGTTTTTGAAACGTCATAGAACATATGAGATGTTCCAAAGACTGAAATTGGAATTTCAGACTAGTGCCCACGTCAAGAGGTATGATACCTCTGACAAGTTTCTCAAGCATGCAAACTAAGGGAGAAAAACTCAATCGTTGAGCATGTGCTCAGATTGTCTGAGTACTGCAATCGCTTGAATCGAGTGGGAGTTAATCTTCCAGATGAGATAGTGATGGTTCTCCATAGTCACTGCCACCAAGCTATTGGAGCTTCGTGATGAACTATAACATATCAGGGATAGACATGATGATCCTTGAGCAACTCGCGATGTTTGACACCGCGAAAGTAGAAATCAAGTAGGAGCATCAATTGTTGATGGTTAAACCACTAGTTTCAAGAAGGGCAAGGGAAAGAAGGGATACTTCATGAGACGGCAAATCAGTTGCTGCTCTAGTGAAGAAACCCAAGGTTGAACCAAACCCGAGACTAAGTGCTTCTATAATGAGGGGAACAGTCACTGAAGTAGAACTACCCTAGATACTTGGTAGATGAGAAGGCTGGCAAGGTCGACAGAAGTATTTTGGATATACGTCATATTATTGTGTACTTTACTAGTACTCATAGTAGCACGAGGGTAATAAATACCAGTTGGGTTGCTAAGCGTTAGTAACTCGAAATAAAAGGCTACAAAGACTAGCTAAAGGTGAGATAGCGATATGTGTTGGAAGTGTTTCCAAGGTTGATGTGATCAAACATCGCACGCTCCCTCTACCATCGGGATTGGTGTTAAACCGAAATAATTGTTATTTGGTGTTTGCCTTGAGCATAGACATGGTTGGATTATGTTTATCGCCACACGGTTATTCATTTAAGGAGAATAATGGTTACTCTATTTATTTGAATAATACCTTCAATGGTCTTGCACCTAAAATGAATGGTTTATTGAATCTCGATCGTAGTGATACACATGTTCATGCCAAAAGATATAAGATAGTAATGATAGTACCACGTACTTGTGGCACTGCCATTTGAGTCATGTTGGTATAAAACGCATGAAGAAGCTCCATGTTGATGGATCTTTGGACTCACTCGTTTTTTGAAAAAGATTGAGACATGCAAACCATGTCTATTGGTAGATATGCATGAAGAAACTCCATGCAGATGGATCGTTTGGACTCACTCGATTTTGAATCACTTGAGACATGCAAATCATACCACATGGGCAAGATGACTGAAAGGCCTAGTTTTCAGTAAGATGGAACAAGAAAGCAACTTGTTGGAAGTAATACATTTTGATGTGTGCAGTCCAATGAGTGCTAAGGCACGCAGTGGATATGGTTATGTTCTTACTTCACAGATGATTTGAGTAGATGCTGAGTATATTTACTTGATGAAACACAAGTCTGAATTATTGAAAGGTTTAAGTAATTTCAGAGTGAAGTTGAAGATCATCGTGACAAGATGATAAAATGTCTATGATATGATCATAGAGATGAATATCTGAGTTACGAGTTTGGCACACAATTAAGACATTGTGGAAATTGTTTCACAACTAATACCGCCTGGACCACCATAGTGTGATGGTGTGTCCGAACATCACAGCTACACCCTATTGTATATGGTGCATACCATGATGTCTCTTATCGAATTACCACTATCTTTTATGGGTTAGGCATTAGAGACAACCGCACTCACTTTAAATAGGGCACCACACAATTCCGTTGAGACGACACTGTATGAACTATGGTTTAGAGAAACCTAAGCTGTCGTTTCTTAAAAGTTTGGGGCTGCGATGCTTATGTGAACAAGTTTCAGGCTGATAAGCTCGAACCCAAAGCAGATAAATGCATCTTCATAGAATACCCAAAAATAGTTGGGTATACCTCCTATTTCAGATCCGGAAGAAAAAGTGATTGTTTCTAGAAACGGGTCCTTTCTCGAGGAAAAGTTTCTCTCGAAAGAATTGAGTGGGAGGATGGTGGAGACATGGTGAGGTTATTGAACCATCACTTCAACTAGTGTGTAGCAGGGCACAGGAAGTTGTTCCTGTGGCACCTACACCAATTGAAGTGGAAGCTTATGATAGTGATCATGAAACTTCAGATCAAGTCACTACTAAACCTCATAGGTCAACAAGGATGCATACTACTTCAGAGTGGTACGTAATCCTGTCTTGGAAGTCATGTTGCTAGACAACAATGAACCTACGAGCTATGTAGAAGTGATGGTGGGCCCAGATTCTGAAGAATGGCTCGAGGCCATAAAATCCGAGAGAGGATCCATGTATAAAAGAAAGTATAGACTTTGAAAGAACCACTTGATGGTCATAAGGCTGTTGGGTGCAGATGGATTTTAAAAGGAAGACAAACAATGATGGTAAGTGCCACCATTAAGAAAGCTCGACTTGTCATTAAGATGTTTCCTGACAAGTTCAAGGAGTTGACTATGATGAGACTTTCTCACTCGTAGCGATGCTAAGAGTCTGTTGGAATTATGTTAGCAGTTACTGCATTATTTATGAAATCACGCAGATAGGATGTAAAAAACATTGTTTCCTCGACATTTTTCTTGAGAAAAGGTTGTATGTGATACAACTAGAAGGTTTTGTCAATCCTGAAAGATGGTGACAAGTATGCAAAGCTCCAGCAATCCTTCTAAGGACTGGAGTGAGCATCTCAGAGTTGGAATGTACGCTTTGATGAGATGATCAAAGATTTTGGGTTTATTCAAAGTTTATGAGAAACTTGTATTTCCAAAGAAGTGAGTGGGAGCACTATAGAATTTTTGATGAGTATATGTTGTTAACATATTGTTGATCAGAAATGATGTAGAATTTCTGGAAAGCATGCAGGGTTATTTGAAAAGTGTTTTTCAATGGAAAATCTGGATTAAGCTATTTGAACATTGAGCATCAAGATCTATAAGGATAGATCAAAAACGCTTAATAGTACTTTCGAATGAATACATACCGTGACAAGATTTTGAAGGAGTTCAAAATAGATCAGCAAAGAAGGAGTTCTTAGCTGTGTTACAAGGTGTGAATATTGAGTAAGACTCAAGACCTGACCACGGCAGAGGAGAGAGAAAGGACGAAGGTCGTCCCCTATGCTTTAGACGTAGGCTCTACAGTATGCTATGCTGTGTACCACACCTGAAGTGTGCCTTGCCATGATTCAGTCAAGGGGTACAAGAGTGATCCAGGAATGGATCACACGACAGAGGTCAAACTTATCCTTAGTAACTAGTGGACTAAGGAATTTTCTCGATTATGGAGGTGGTAAAAGAGTTTGTCATAAAGGGTTACGTCGATGCAAACTTTGACACTAATCCGGATGACTCTGAGTAGTAAACCGGATTCGTATAGTAGAACAGTTATTTGGAATAGCTCCAAGTAGCGTGTGGTAGCTGCATCTACAAGATGACATAGAGATTTGTAAAGCACACATGGATCTGAAAGGTTCAGACTCATTGACTAATAAACCTCTCTCACAAGCAAGATATGAACAAACCCCATGGGTGTTGGATTCATTGCAATCACATAGTGATGTGAACTAGATTATTGACTCTGGTGCAAGTGGGAGACTGTTGGAAATATGCCCTAGAGGCAATAATAAAATGGTTATTATTGTATTTCCTTGTTCATGATAATTGTCTATTGTTCATGCTATAATTGTATTAACCGGAAACCATAATACATGTGTGAATACATAGACCACAACATGTCCCTTGTAAGCCTCTAGTTGACTAGCTCATTGATCAATAGATGGTCATGGTTTCCTGACCATGGACATTCGATGTCATTGATAACGGGATCACATCATTAGGAGAATGATGTGATGGACAAGACCCAATCCTAAGCCTAGCACAAGATCGTATAGTTCGTCTCCTAAAGCTTTTCTAATGTCAAGTATCATTTCCTTAGACCATGAGATTGTGCAACTCCCGGATGCCGTAGGAATGCTTTGGGTGTACCAAACGCCACAACGTAACTGTGTGGCTATAAAGGTGCACTACGGGTATCTCCGAAAGTGTCTGTTGGGTTGGCACGAATCGAGACTGGGATTTGTCACTCCGTGTAAACGGAGATGTATCTCTGGGCCCACTCGGTAGGACATCATCATAATATGCACAATGTGACCAAGGAGTTGATGACGGGATGATGTGTTACGAAACGAGTAAAGAGACTTGCCGGTAACGAGATTGAACAAGGTATCGGGATACCGACGATCGAATCTCGGGCAAGTACTATACCTGTAGACAAAGGGAATTGTATATGGGATTGACTGAATCCTTGACATCGTGGTTCATCCGATGAGATCATCGTGGAACATGTGGGAGCCAACATGGGTATCCAGATCCCACTGTTGGTTATTGACCAGAGAGATGTCTCGGTCATGTCTGCTTTATTCCCGAGCCCGTAGGGTCTACACACTTAAGGTTCGATGACGCTAGGGTTATAGGGAAAGTATGTACGCGGTTACCGAATGTTGTTTGGAGTCCCGTATGAGATCTCGGACGTCATGAGGAGTTTGGAATGGTCTGGAGGTGAACATTGATATATTCAACAAAGGGTTTTGGAGTCCGGAAGTGTTTTGGAGGTACCGGGTGATGACCAGCATGACCGAAAAGTGTTTCGGGAGCCCCGGCAAGTGTTGGGGGGCTTCATGGGCCAAGGGAAGGGGGCAAACCATCCCATTAAGGGGTTGTGCGCCCCCCGACCTATTCCCACATGACCAGGGGGTTTGGGGCACCCCATCTAGGGTTCCCACCTCCTGGCTTGGGGGCCAAGTCACCCAAGGGGGAGATCCCATCTGCCCTGGCCGCCGGCCCCCTAAGGGAAACCCTAGGGAGCCTCCCCTTGCCCTTGCCCCTATATATAGTGGAGGTTTTGGGGCTGCACAACACATGAGTCTCTCTCTCCCAAGGCGCAGCCCTACCTCTCTCCCTCCTCGTCTCTCGTAGTGCTTGGCGAAGCCCTGCTGGAGTACCGCGCTCCTCCACCACGACCACGCCGTCGTGCTGCTGCTGGACGGAGTCTTCCCCAACCTCTCCCTCTCTCCTTGCTGGATCAAGGCATGGGAGACGTCACCGGGCTGCACGTGTGTTGAACGTGGAGGCGCCGTTGTTCGGCGCTTAGATCGGAATCGACCGCGATCTCAATCGCTACGAGTACGACTACCTCATCCGCGTTCTAGTAACGCTTCCGCTTAGCGATCTACAAGGGTATGTAGATGCACTCCCCTTCCCCTCGTTGCTAGATTAGTCCATAGATTGATATTGGTGATGCGTAGAAATTTTTTAAATTTCTGCTACGATCCCCAACACCCTAACCCACAGGTCTTTTTCCAGGATCTTACCTGACTCTTCTAATTTTTCCCAGAGATATTATCAAATTCTTTTCCTAGTTTGACGTAAGAATGAATTGTCATCAGTCATATGTCTTCCTCCAAGATCTTTCAAATTCTTTTCATCATCGGTTCAACCTTTCCATTCTTCATTCCGGAGTGCCTCAACAATTCTCAGTGGTGGTTTCTCGTTATCTTTCTCTGCATTTGAAGACCGAAGAAGATTTTTTCCTCCATATCTTACTCCATTCTCTTCAAGATTCGTGGTTCTAACTTAAATGCCATCCTTTCATAATTGTTTTTCGATTGTCAGAATTCTTTTCACCCAACCGAAGCAATTAAGAGTCTTCTCAGTTTGTTATCCGGAGTCCATCATTTCAGGTTTATTCATTCTCGGCTGTCAGTTATCATTCTCCAATCTTACCGGTGCATCGTTCAAGTGATCTCTAATCAGTTCATGATCCCTTCGTTCTCATGTATCTAGATTGTCTCAAGTATCTTCGTTCATTTCACAATTCTTACTGGTGATTCATCCTTTTACTTCATTCATTGTTCAATTCACACGGTGGTTCATTCAAGATTCTCTTCTTTTGTTTATCATATCAATTCATTCGTTGTTTCAATCCTACCGATGGTTCGTTGAAGACCTTCCCAAGTTTGACGCTATATCTATCTTAATCCATTCTACGAGAATAAGTAGCATGCCAAATCCAATGTGGGTCATCAATTTAATCGGTGAAGGATACACATAACGTAATTCTTATTCTTGCTTCATCCAAGTGATTAATTCCTTATTCTGGAGGCTCATCAAATTCTCGGTTTCATTTGTTTCATCTTTTCTTTTCCCGGAGTTCCAAGCTCTTTCAAGTATGTCACCATGAAGATCCATCTAAATCATTACAAGGTTTCACCTTGTGTTCTCAACTTCTCTTTCTTTTCGTTATCCTTTTGTTTACCGGAGTTCTTTTCAAAGGAGCTCAAGTTTTCTTCATCTTGCAATCCGGAGTGCAATTGTTCTCCCTTATCAAGAATGAGGTATCTTAAATCCATCTATCTCTTCATTGGAGTTATCTTGGATTATATTTCACCTAAAACCTTCCCTAAGGAATGTTGCTATTGGGGTGCTTATCAATAATCCAAGTTTCCTCCTATTCTCACGATGAAAGATGCTTTCATCTCTCCGTCGCTCTCAAGCAGGCAATTGTTTTCGTTTGGGGCAGGTTTTCACCTCAAGTTCTTGACATGTTTGCCATAAGCCCTCAACAAGCATGTTCTTTTCGTTGTTGATTTCCCAACAACTCCATTCCATCCTTCTTTTTAAGGATGCTCTCTCAAATTCATTTGAGGTAGAACATGTTGTTTTTCTTCTCCGTTCTTTTCTTTGCATTCTTTCATTTCTTCCGGAGGCATTGTGATGATGCTCTCTTCACTCATCATCTCGTATTGTGAAGATCATGTTCTTTTCTTTGCTTATCCACTTAACCGGAGTGTCATGTCCTTCATTCAAGTTCTCTCATCTTATCAAGTTTCCCATCCCTTCTCAACGGGAGTGCTGTCTGAAATCGTTCTTACCCCTTGTGCCATTCTTCCAATAGTTCCAGAGGGAGTGTATTGTTGATTTCATCAAGTATCTTCCCATCTTATCAAGTTATTATTCAATTCCTTTTCTTTTTAGTCGGAGTGCTGTTCAAATTATATCATTCTTAATCCTTATCTATCTTGTTTTAACCGGAGTGGTTTCAATATATATCTTGCCCTTCAACCTCAAGGTTTTTTCGCAATGTTCTTTGTTCCTCTTTTCTAACGGAGTGTTTTCGACTTTGTACACCTTCTTTGTATTCTTTTCTCAAATTTTTTAAACCTCGCAAGGTTCTTTGGTTTCACTCATTCGTGAAAGAAGCAACTTAGTTTTACCTCTTCTCTTCCTTTTCCGTTTCTCTCCGGTGCCATCCTAGATCTCGGGACGAGATCCTCTCGTAGTGGTGGAGTGTTGTGACGCCCCGAGACCGATGTGCCAGGTGTCTTCCAGTTATTCACTGTGTTGCCTTGTCTTTTGCTTGCGTGTCATGCATTCCATATCATGTCATCATATGCATTGCATCATCATGTTTTTCAAAACTTGCATCCGTCCGGGTTCCCCCAGTTCCATCCATTCTCTGTTCTGAGCCCAGACACACTTGCAGGCGCCCGCGGCACGTCCAAAATATTATTTTATAGGTGGCCAGAAAATGTTCTCAGAATGGGTTGAAAGTTGGTGTGTGGTGTTGTTTTGTTGTCGGTAGGCCGCCTGCCGAGTTTCATCGCGTTCGGAGTCCGTTTGACGCCCCAACGATTAACTATAGCGACAATATAGTCGGTCAAACATCGGACGTTTTCGGTCTCTGGAAACAGTCGCCGGGTCTTCTCTCTTCTCTTTTCTCAGCCTGAGGCCTTCTACACAGTCCACTACCTACCTCTAGGCCCAACCTAACCTCTCTCGTCAGCCGGCGGCCCTCCTCGCGCGCGCGTCTGAAAGTTGTCCCGGACCCGACCCGGACAGTCGTTACGGTTGTGCCCAGATCATCCCCAAACATCTACAAAACATCTCCATTTTCTTAATTGGACTTCCTAACATATTTTTTTCTCGACCGCTCGATTTTATTGGAGGGACGGATTAGCCCCTAAACTCTCCCTCTTTCCTTATATATATATATATATATATATATATATATATATATATATATATATATACTCCCTAGTCTAAATCTAGACCAAACCCTAAAATCTAGGGGAACTGTCCCATCATTCCTCCTCGCCGCCACCACAATCAAATCCTCGGGATCCCCTCATTCCCCCCGACCCAATCCCACCAACCAGACTCCACCCGAGGCCTCCCCTCGATCCAACTCGTCTTTGCTATCCTCGTCGACCTGGGAGACGAGCTCCACCCGAGACCAGCAGATGAGCCCCCGTCGCAACCCTCTCCTTTTGTTCCCTCTTCCCGTGCTCCTACCGTTTCTCCCTCTCTCATCTCTCTCTGTTCTCATGTTTCTCTGTCGAAAGGAGCATCCGCGCCATGGCCTCGCTAAGCTTTGCCTCCACCAGTGCCTCTACGAGATCCTCGCCTGACCCGCACCGTGGACCCGTGCCCAGCCTTCCTTCCCCGCGTCGTTCCTCGTGCGCCGGACTTCCCCAACTTCGCCGGAGCACCGCGGTGTCCCCTTGTTCCTCTGCTTCATCGCCACCATGGGTCACGAGATCCTCGACCCCCTGCAATGTCGCCTCGCCAGGACATATCAACCGCCCAGATCCGTGTCTCCGCTGTCTTGCCCGTTTCGGCCGGATCCCGCCGGCTGGGCCCTGTCCCCGTCCACAGGTGCCCTCGCCGGAGATCACCGGCAAGCCGCCGCGCCAAGTCCGCCTGCAAGCCGCTCCAGCGCCGCTGCTCCTCTACTTCTCTGTCAAACAGAGGGCGCCGTGCCCGTATCCTCCCCGCCTCGCGAGTCTGGGCCGGCCAGCGCCAAGCCAGGCCCAGTCGGGCCAGATCTGCGCCGCCCTTTCTGGCCTTCCTCCTCACAAGTTGGGCCTCAGCCCATGGTGAGCCTCCGCTGCGCCCCCCTTCTCTGTTGGGCCATGTTCTAGATCCAGCCCGTGTAGGTTTTTTTAGGTTCTGCGATTTAGTTATTTTCCGGAGTTCGCCAGTTTTACAGTTTAGCCCTCAAACATCATGCATATCATAACTTAATAATCGTGCATCGGATTAAAACAATTTATATATGTAATATGCTTAGTTTTTCATCTAGTTTCATAATATGCTACTTTCTTGCCATGTCAAAATATTTAAAATGCTGTTTGGTTAAATTTGCTCCTATGCCATGTTAAAATGCTTTAATTCATAACTAAATAACCGTAGCTCGGTTTTAAATAATCTTTACATGAAAATGGTGTAGAAAAATGAATAGTTTAACATGGTGGCATCACTTTGCATGTTTAACAACTATAAAATTTGGTTTAGGGCAGAACAGTAACAAAGCTAATATATGCATATGAGGATTTTTCGGAATTGTTGTTTGTTGTTTCCGGCCTCATTTAAACTTGACTAGATAGGTAGTTTTACTTTGCTTCACCCTCTTGCCATGTTTTACAACATTTAATATTGTTGGGTACATAAACAAGATCAAACTAAATAAATTGAATGTGGTGTTCCGTCAATATGCAATGGAGTTGCATATTGAGCTCCACTTAATTTGTAGTATTTTTAGTGCACTTTGCCATGCCATGCCTCATTAAACCGGACATGCATCATACTTGGTTGTGCATCATGTCATACTTATGTGGTGGTTGTTTACTATGTTGTTTGCTTCTTTCCGGTGTTGCTTCTTCGGGTTGGTTCCGATAACGTTGCGTTTGTGAGGATCCGTTCGACTACGTCCTTTTGTCTTATTCATGGACTCGTTCTTTTTCCTTGCGGGATCTCACGCAAGATGACCATACCCTCGAAATCACTTCTATCTTTGCTTGCTAGTTGCTCGATCTATTGCTATTCACGATACCTACCACTTGCTATATCATGCCTCCTATATTGTTAAGCCAAGCCTCTAACCCACCTTGTCCTAGCAAACCATTGTTTGGCTATGTTACCGCTTTGCTCAGCCCCTCTTATAGCATTGTTAGTTGCAGGTGAAGATTGGAGCTTGTTCCATGTTTGGAACATGGTTATTTTGTTGGGATATCACAATATCTCTTATTTATATTAATGCATATATATACTTAGTAAAGGGTAGAAGGCTCGGCCTTATGCCTGGTGTTTTGTTCCACTCTTGCAGCCCTAGTTTTCCGTCATATCAGTGTTATGTTCCCGGATTTTGCGTTCCTTACACGGTTGGGTTATAATGGGAACCCCTTGATAGTTCGCCTTGAATAAAACTCCTCCAGCAAGGCCGAACATTGGTTTTACCATTTGCCACCTAGCCTTTTATTTCCCTTGGGTAGGCCTGCCCAAGGGTCATCTTTATTTAAACCCCCGGGGCAGTGCTCCTTTGAGTGTTGGTCCAACCTATTAGCTACCGGTGGCCACCAGGGGCAACTCTGGGTTGGCCTACCGGAACCCTGGACAATCCGGTGTGCTCTGAGAAAGAGATATGTGCAGCTCCTATCGGGATTTGTCGGCACATTCCGGTGGCTTTGCTGGTCTTGTTTTACCATTGTCGAAATGTCTTGTAACCGGGATTCTGAGCCTGATCGGGTCTTCCTGGGAGAAGGAATATCCTTCATTGACCGTGAGAGCTTGTGATGGGCTAAGTTGGGACACCCCTGCAGGGATTTGAACTTTTGAAAGCCGTGCCCGTGGTTATGGGCATATGGGAATTTGTTAATGTCCGGTTGTAGAGAACCTGAAACTTAACTTATTTAAAATACATCAACCGCGTGTGTAGCCATGATGGTCTCTTTCCGGTGGAGTCCGGGAAGTGAACACGATGTTGGAGTTATGCTTGACGTAGGTTGTTCTAGGATCACTTCTTGATCATAGTTTGTTGATCGTGCTTTGCCTTCTCTTCTCGCTCTCTTTTGCGTATGTTAGCCACCATATATGCTTAATGCTTGCTGCAGCTCCACCTCATACCTTTTCCCTACCCATAAGCTTAAATAGTCTTGACCACGAGGGTGTGAGATTGCTGAGTCCCGGTGGCTTACAGATACTTCCAAAACCAGCTTGCAGGTGCCGATGATACAATGCAGGTGACGCAACCAAGCTCAAGGAGGAGATCGATGAAGATCTTGTTCATTGTGTTGTTTCGTTTAGTTGATCAATAGTGGAGCCCAGTTGGGGTGATCGGGGATCTGTAGCATTAGGGGTAGTCTTCTTTTATTTTGGTTCCGGAGTCGAACCTTGATTGTATCTGATTGATGTAATGCTTTATTCATGTATTATGTGAAGTGGCGATTGTAAGCCAACTCTGTACCTCTTTCTTATTCAGTACATGGGATGTGTAAAGATTACCCCTCTTGCGACATTGCCTTCAATGCGGTTATGCCTCTAAGTCGTGCTCCGACACGTGGGAGATATAGCCGCATCGAGGGTGTTACACCCTCGCCCAAGTCAGCTACCCCCTCTTTAAATAGAGCGCCGCCTCGCCCCTCTCCTCCCAAGTCGCCGCTGTCGCCCCGACCCACGCCGCCGCCGCCGCTGCTGCCGCTCGCCAGAGCCCGCTGCTGCTGTCGCGCCGCCTCGCCTCGTCTCGCCGGAGAAGCCGTCGCTGCCGCCGGTCTTTTTCTCCGAACCGGTATAAAACCGGTAAAACCCATCCGTTTTTTTGAAGTTCAGTTTTATTTTAATTAGATCGGTTTATTATTTAGGTTATGTTATTTAGAGAACGTTCGCCCTATTCGTTTTGTTAATAGACGGATTCGCTCGTTAGTTTCTGTTAGTGAATGTTCGTTCATTAGATTTTTCTTTTTAGTTTAATTTTTTCGGCCAAGGACCTATCCGTAATTATTTTCATCACATATTAGTCCCTAATCTTCAAACCCTCACTACTTTTTGCTCGTTAATCCAAATCCGGTGAAACCAATGCCAAAATCTTCGTCTTGTTACCCTTTGTCCAGATAAACAACTTGAACATGATTTTGAAAATTTTAAATTTGGTTTCAAGAATATTTGAATTTGAACTTCTTTTGATTGTAGTTTGAGTTTCGTAACTCTGATTCGAGTGATTCTTTTTGCAAATTGAAGCTCTTCACTTGAACTTTCTGTTTAGATCTTTTCTTTTGGTTTTACCTTTTGCATCATATGCTTGAGTGATTATGTATGCTATTTTTTGTTCACGATAGAGTTCCCGGAGTGCGAAGCTTGCTACTACGAATCTCTAGGGTTTTCCGATCATCAGCAAGGTAAGTAACACTTTGATCATACCCTTTTATTTACCCAATTTTTATGCATTAGTTTCAAATCCTTAAACATTGCGTGAGTATGATTTTGATAACATGTGGGTGTTGGGAAGTAGTTGATGAGGTAGGAACCTATTGTCTTATATCAAACCCCGGGTATTATTACGTTATGCTTGCACTATTTTGCTATGCTTGTAGACATGGATTGGTATGTGAGATTCATGAAATATGTGAGAATTAATTATAACTAAGGGAAACTTAAGGTGGCTACTTTAATACACATCCGGGTGGATTGGTTGTGGGCACCTGGGGAATCCAGTGTTATCCTCGGAGATCCCGGGGTACCCGTGTGATCCTCCTATGGAATGCCACCCAGGCTCAAAGGGATCATAAGATTATTCATGGTATAAACTTCCGTGTGCAGCCACAAGCCATTATGCGCTCTGGCATAGTTGAGTAAGTTGCGGGAATCCTTTCCATGATGGGCTAGAAGATGTAGGGGAATTGTAGGTGTACCGGCCTATCTATCGGTTAAGGTGAACTCTTCGGAAAGACCTTGTCTCGGTCATCCGTTTCTCAAACATCTTGCACGGACAAGATTGAGTCTTATGGGGAAAAGTGCGCAAACCTCTGCAGAGAGTATAAACTAATCATGGTTAGCCGTGTCCCCGGTTATGGACATCTTGAGTATCTGGTATTTGAATTATTGTGTTGATCTCATCACTATACTTAATGAATTTGTTGGGTTATTAATTTTAATTTGGGATTGTGTTGGGGGTACCTTCTCAATAATGTCACCAAACTTTGTAGTTAAATAAAATATATTCCTTTGTTGTAGGGAAAAATAGCTTTATGCAAATGATAACCATAGAGCCTCCACCAGCCAAATATGCATGTAGTGATAGCTATTATTTGTTCATTGCTCTATAGTGTTATCTTGCGAGAAAATTCCATGTGCTGACCTACACGGCTGCAATGTATCATCTTGCAGAGTTTTCAGACGATGAGTAAGGTGCGATAGGTCGTTGTCGTGCACTCAGTTTTGCCATGGAGTTGGATGGACTCATTTATCTTCGAAGCTTCCGTAGTTATCTTATTTAGATGGCCTTCAGCCATATTATTGTAATACATACTCTTTTTGAGACACTCATTGTAATAAGTGTGTGATTGAACTCTACAATAAATCCTCGAGTATTGTGTGTGTCAGCAATACTGATCCAGGGATGACACTTAAACACAGAGACTACGGTCCATTGGGATCGGGTCGCTACAGCTTAATCTTTTTTGCGGGTAAATGAGAGAGCTTTAGTCATATATAAGCATTCTTAGGACGATCAACCAAGAGACTGGTCACTAGGAAGCGAGGTACCCCGCAAAAAAATAAGAAGGAAGCGAGGTGTTTCGTCAAGCCAGCTCTCGGTCACATTCAAAGAGCAGCAAGCACGGTTTGCACAAAGATGCGTCGCAAGGTTTGTTGACCTGTTTACATGCTGAATAACAAAAAAAGAGAAAATATTACCGAGCGCTCCTATTTGTAACAGGATATGAGCTAGAATTAAGTGAGAGTTGTGGCGAGTGTTCCATGCAATCAACTTCCATTATCACATGCGAGAACCCTCGAAGAGAACCAAATGTGTTGAATATTGCTTTATCACATTTTAAAATAAAATAAGAGTGCATACGCTCCTCCATCCGGTTCCTAGCAGTAGTACATACCTCTATAGTAGTAGTACTAGTACTAGTAAACTTTGCGCTTGGTTGTTCTCCTCTTCGGGAAGTCGAACAATAATGGTACTAGTACAGTGTATGCTTCTTGCAATCTGACAATGAATTAACTATTGCACGTCCATTGCCTGACCAAGGAAGAGCTTGCATTAGTCAAAAGTTTCTCCCCGTACTGCGAGCCACCGCGCGCAAGCTTCTCCCGTCCAGCAAGCTTCTCATTGTTCAGAAGTTGACATGACACAACAAAGTAATACTAGTCCATACTGCCTCCTTTCCGGTTAATATGGCTTAATTTCAAACGAGTTAAATACATTGTCTGTCACTATATATTTGTAAAAATACGGTCAGTGGACTTCATAATACGCTCATTGCGCTTAATATATACATTTTCTGATATTTATACGGTCACTAGCTCACCCTGGCTGAGTATGTGTGTGCATGCACTTGTAGGTTGAGCACTTGAGTGTGACCGTGTGTGTTCCGTCGTGGCTCGGACGTGCTTGCATTAGGGCGTCGCACGCGTTTTGCGTCCATGTGTACGTGTGACTGTTGCATGCATGCACGAGGTTGTAGTCCCTCACATTCACATGTTCATAAGTAAATGCTTTGTCAAAACGTTGCATGCAAGGTTTAATCATTCAATGTTCACGCATGCATTCCCGATATTAATACGTTGGTAAAGACAATTTCTTGAGGAAAATAAGTCCATAAATTGAGTACAAAGGGGACCAATAAGCCAGGACGGAGGGAGTACCAGTAGTGAACCGGAAGGAGGGAGTAGGTACTAGTAGTACTACATAACAATGTGCAGTAACAAAATTCCTCTATGCGCATCCTGTCTACGTATCATGCAAGAAATTAGAGATAAGTACAAGTGAGACTCGAGAACGGTCATACATGTAGGGGGAGTACGTGTAGGGGCCACTAAGGAGCAGTCAAATCACACAGTAAGTTAGTCGGAAGAAGCAACCATCATTTCACTCTTCAATGACACGTACACAATATAAAATGGTTGATATGGAGAGAAAAATAAAACCACTGTATATACACTAGCAGGAGCCTAAGCTACAAGCCTGCTTGCTTGGGTTGCTCTTTTCACAAGCAGAAAATGACGGTGGCCACACTACTGGTCACAGATCCGGCCTGATCCCGCCGCTGGGGGAAGGGAACGATGTTGTGCATAGACGCGGTCGACATCAGCGAGGGAGAAAACCCACTGTCGGTGCGTCCAAATTAGGGGTCCCCGCGGTATGGGCTAATGCCGCCTCCCAACCTCCCTTCTAGCTACAGCCCGACGTCCCAGGTACATCTTCCTTTTGGAGCCGGCTTGCTCCACTGCCGCAGCTCCCCACGTATCTCCATCTCCATGTCGATCTTTCTCTACTTCTACTGGCTTCTATTTGTGATGAGTTTATATCTCATGAAATAGTGTCAGTACTATTATTCTAATCACACTTCTTCAATATCTTTGCTATCAGGGATGCTCAGCTCGATTTTAGTGGAACCGCAAAAAAGCATCGTATGATCCGAGGGTGCCAGCCGTCTTTCCTTTGACTGGTTCTACCTAGCCAAGAAATTAAATCTTGTTTAGGTTTTAGGGTTTAGGGTTTAAGTTGCAGTGACCCCATCAGTAGTTTTTATTTTGTACACACTCTCACAACTTTTGTCTTTAGTTATGAAGTAAATATTGGCTATGATCTGTGAATCATTGAGATGCATCAGCATGCGTGTTAGTTTTCCTTTGTATTTGATGGAATGTTGTAACTAGGAAAGCTTGGAGTAGGAATGAAAATGGAGTGGAAAGTTTCCGTTTTTCCGAAGAAAAAAAATGGAAACGGAGAGAAACCAATGTTTCATTTAGTTGGATCGCGCCATCAAGCAAAACCAACGTTTAAATCACGTCTGTCGCGTTCGTGTCTCACCCTCCTCCATGGCTCCACCCCACACGGTCGCTCGGCATGCCACTCACCGCAAATCGAGTACACTCGGCATGCTCGACACTACTGGAAGAGATTGACGAGTTGGGGGAGGACAACTAGCTATAGCACGGACTCCCAAGAACTTTTTACATGCATGTTGTGGCCGGATATTGCGACCTTTGAACATGGAGTAGTCGCGTGCATCGGGAAGCGGCGTGGGCGATGCTCTCTCGGCCGGCGCACCGCTTCAATGCCGGCGCCAATGAGAGGTCGCATCCGCTCTGGCCAGGCATGAATGCGGCACTGACCGTTTCGGGCGGGAAGCACGTGTGGGTGATGAAGAGGGTTTGGGTTGGTCAGGAGCGGGCGTGGCAGCATTCCGGACGCCCGCAAACAAGAGATGATGTACATTAATATTGCTGTCTATATAATTAACAACGTAAATAATGTGCCAGTTGGACAAATATGATTGGATATGGAGATGGAGATGGAGATGGAATTTTACGTAAACAAGGATATGCATGTCTATGTCTATGTGTGTGTGCACGACGACTCTCGCGACCTGGAAGCGAGGGAATGTTTTTGATCGAGTTTTCTTTCTTGGCATGTTAAAAAAATTTGTCCACCAATTTTCATTTCTTTTTTGGGAACACGCGTATTCTATTTAAAACCACTAATATGGAGAGATTTTTTTACTCCATTGTATATATAGCCTCTTGTTTGGTAGGGTTTCTCGTGTTTCTCTCTCTCACCCTCTCCATATCAAAACAAGATGATAGTGTCCACTCTATCTCTCTCCTCACCGGTGGTCATAGATCCGGCCGAATCCCGTCCACTGCGGGAGGTGAGGAGGTTCAGCGTTGACGTTGTCGCCATCGGCAATGGAGGAAACCGATGCGCACCGTCCTCTCAGAGCCGGCGCTGGAACGGACGAAGGTCCTCTACGCCCTTGTTCGCTGCCATCGTGTGGGCTGACCCTGCCCGCCCGCCTAAGCGACATTTCACACACATGAGGTATAACTTCTTGTGCTGGTCCAGCTCCCCAGGTTGCTGCATGCGGGTTTTCTTCTATGCGACTACTCCCTAGCTCCCCATGTACAGTAGCTAGGGTTCGTCGGCTGGTGCAACATCACCTACTATTATAGAGGAAATGCCACTCGAAAAGTTGTCCTGGTTTAGGCTTGTAGCGACCCGACCTCAGATGGTCAAGTCTCTGTGGTTCAGTGTCATCCCTGAATCGGTAATGCTGACACACACAGTACTCGAAGGATTTATAACAGAGTGGCAATCACACACTTATTACATCGAATGTCTCAAGAGAGAACTTATTACAATAATATGGCTTAAGGCCATCTAATGCGATAACAGCGGAAGGCTTGGAAGATAAAGTGAGTCCATTAACTCCAACGGCATAGCTGAGCTGCACGGCAACGACCTAACAAACCTTACTCCTCGTCTGAAAAGTCTGCAACATAATACGTTGCAGCCCGGAAACGGGTCAACACATGGAATATGCTGGCAAAATAACACAGTAGAGCAAGAACAGAATAAAGCTATCACTACATGCATATTTGGCTGGTGGAAAGCTCTATGGTTATAGTTTTTGCGAAAAGCCAATTTTTCCCTACAACAAAGGAATATATTTTAATTTAACTATCATGGTAGTTGATACATCATTGAGAAGGTTCCTCCAACTCAATCCCAATTAAAGTGATTAACAACCCAACAATATTAATTAAGAATGATGGGATACATGTGATAACCCAAATACTAGATACTCAAGAATTGTCCATAACCGGGGACACGACTAACCATGATTAGAATATACACTCTGCAGAGGTTTGCGGACTTTTCCCCACAAGACTCAATCGCCTCCGTTGGATTTCTCGCTCTACAAGGTGTTTGAGAAACGGATGACCGAGACACAGTCTTTCAGAAACATTAACTCTCTACTCCGGACAGACCATAGCAAACCTACATCCCACTACCTGCTAATCTGCCTCTTCAAGAGCTTCACGTAACTTACTCAACTATGCTAGAGCCCATAATAGCTTGTGGCTGCACACGGAAGTTTCTAGCATGAATCATCTCAGTTCCCTTTGAGCCTGGGTGGCGGTCCATAGGAAGATCACACGGGTACTCCGGGATTTCCAAAAATACAAGCAACATTGGGTACTCCAGGTGCCTCAATCCACCCAGATGTTAATTTAAGTTGCCACCTTAAGTTTGAACCATTAATTAACAATCTCACATCTGTCATGGATTTCACTCAAACCCAAACCACGTCTACGAGCATAGCATAGCATGGCAATATAAGCAACGCGTAAAAGTAACTCCCAGGGGTTTGAATGTAACAGGGTAATAGGTTCTACCTCAACAACTACTTCCCAACCCACATGTTAATGACATCCTAATCATGCAATGTTTGAGGATTGGAACTAATGCATAAAAACTGGGTGATAAAAGGGATATGATCAAAGTGTTACTTGCCTTGCTGATGGTCTGCAAAACCTAGGGACTCGTAGTAGCATGCTTCGCACTTCGGTTGTTCTATCGCAAACAAACAATAACTTACATAAGAAACAAGCAAAGAAAGCACGGGTAAATCACAAATAAAAGAGGGTTGACTAGAAGGTTCAACTTAAGAACTCCGGTTCGCAAAAATAATCAAATCAAAAGGAGCAACGAAACTCAAACGGCGAAAAAGAGAAGCTTCGTTTACTAATCTGAACGAAGGTCAAATTTTACAGTAGCAAAAACTTATTTGAGATGGTTAAACAGAAAGAGGGTCTCGAGACGAAGATCTAGGCGCTTGAATCGCCTGATTCCCACTAACGAGCGAAAAGATAAACAGAAACTAAGACCGGATCAGAAATCGCGATCAGAGAAATCGCGGAATAAATCCGATAAAAGAAAACTGACGAACGGACTAACGAACGAGCGTTCGTTAGCTGGATCTAACGGGTGAAAACCATTCATTGAAACGAACGTACGGACGAACGTCCGCTAACTAGAGGAACCGAGAAAAATCGGCGAATCCGAAAAAAACGGATCTAGGGTTTTCTAAAAAAAACCGAACGGTTTTTAAAAAAATCCGGCGGGGGAGTCCTGTGGCTACCTCCGGCGAGGGCTCCGGC
>NC_057812.1:274147958-274156085 GCF_018294505.1 Triticum aestivum
GGTGGCTGCAGGCGGCGCGGGCGGCGGTGGTGGCGGTGTGGTGTTGGGGGCGGTATTTAAAGGGGAGGGGCGGCGGCTGCTTGGGGGAGGGGGTAAGGCAGCGGCGGGGGCGCGGAGTCCGGCTCGGACTCCAAGTCCGAGCGTCGGCGGGGTGGCGCGCGCAGGAGGCGGCGGCTGCGGCCTGGCTCAGCTGGGCCTTAGGCCTAGTCAGGCAGGAATTTTTTTTAAATAATCGCGCCGAAAAAAATCCTAGAAAAAATAAATAAAAATCTGAAAATTCCAAAACAAATTTTCACCGTCTAAATAAAATATTTAAAACCAGATGAACATTTTCTTGGCCCTAAAATGCAATTTTGAAAAACGTGCAATTTTTCGAATACAAACAAAATTGCAATAAAATCCAAATAAAACAAATATTTGATTTTAATATTTTTCCACCAATATTTCAATTATCTTGGAGAAGTCATATTATCTCCTCTCATATATTTTAGTATGAAATATTTTTGGAGAGAAAATAATTAAAACCAAAAATCCTCGTTTCAAAATTTGGTAAAAATCAAATTTGAAAACCGGAAAATCCCCAACTCTCTCCGAGGGTCCTTGAGTTGCTTAGGATTTTGAGGATAGTGAGACGAAATGCAAATAAAATATGATATGCATGGATGACTATGTATAACATTCCAAATCGAAAAATTTGGGATGTTACAAACCTACCCCCCTTAAGATGAATCTCGCCCTCGAGATTCGGTTGGCTAGAAAATAGGTGGGGGTGGTCTTTGCGAAGATCATCCTCTCGTTCCTAGGTGGCTTCGTCCTCGGTATGGTGGCTCCACTGAACTTTGCAAAACTTGATAACTTTACTGCGAGTGACTATGCTGGCAAACTCAAGAATCTTTACTGGCTTTTCCTCGTAGGTCAAATCACTGTCCAACTGAATTGCCTCCAAGGGTATTGTATCTCTTAACGGTATATGAGCCATCTCAGCATGACCACTTCTTCAGCTGTGAAACGTGAAACACATCATGAACTCCTGACAATCCCTCGGGTAACTCTAACTTGTAGGCAACTTCTCCCATCTGCTCCAAAACATGATACGGTCCTACAAATCTCGGGGCTAGTTTCCCCTTAACTCTAAAACGTTTGAATCCTCGCAAGGGAGATACTCGCAGATATACTCGGTCTCCAATTTCATAGGTTACCTCTTTGCGTTTTGAGTCCGCATAACTCTTCTTCCTGGACTGAGCAATCTTCAATCTATCACGAATCAATTTAACCTTCTCCTCAGACTCTTTGATCAAGTCTGGTCCAAACAACTGTCGGTCTCCTACCTCGTCCTACATCAAAGGTGTTCTGCACCTGCGTCCATACAGGGCTTCAAACGGTGCCATTTTCAAACTGGCTTGGTAGCTATTGTTGTACGAGAACTCTGCATAAGGCAAATTGTCATCCCAACTAGATCCATAATCTAGCGCACAAGCTCTCAACATGTCCTCCAAAATTTGGTTCACTCTCTCGGTCTGTCCATCTGTCTGTGATGTAACTGATGCCAGAACTTTGAAGTAAACTGTGTTCCTCTATCAGATACGATGGTTCTCGGAACTCCATGCAGACATACGATCCTGGACATATAAATCTTGCCCAACTTTGCACTGGTATAAGTGGTTTTCACTAGGATAAAGTGAGCCACTTTGGTCAAGCGATCAACTACTACCCATATGGAATCATATCCTACTTTAGTCCTGGGCAATCTGGTGATAAAATCCATGCCAAGTTTATCCCACTTCCATTCGGGTATCGGCATAGGCTGTAATAATCCTGCTGGATTTTGATGTTCCGCCTTCACTCTCTGACATACATCACATATGGCCACATATTCGGCAATATCCTTCTTCATACTGGTCCACCAGAAACGTTCCTTCAAATCCAGATACATCTTGGTGTTTCCTAGGTGTATCGAGTATGGTGAGTCATGAGCCTCTTGAAGTATTAACTTCCTAATCTCCAGGTTATTGGGCACATAAACTTGATCCTCAAACCATAAGGTATCGTGCTCGTCTTCACAAAAACCTTTGGCCTTTCCTTTGCTCATCTTCTCCTTTATCTCAGCAATCTCCTTGTCATCCTTCTGAGCTTCCCGAATCTTGTTCAGCAATGTCGACTGGACTTCCATTGTTGCAATGAATCCTCTAGGAACAATCTCCAATCGAAGTTCCATGATATTCTCTGCTAACTCCTTCGGCAGTCCCTTACCTTCCAGGATATTAGCATAACTCTTCCTGCTCAAAGCGTCTGCTACAACATTGGCCTTTCCTGGGTGATAGTGTAGCTTCATATCATAATCCTTTATAAGATCCAACCATCTCCTCTGTCTAAGGTTCAGTTCCTTCTGGGTGAAGATGTACTTCAAACTCTTATGGTCCGTGTATACATCACATCGGTTTCCAGTAAGGTAATGCCTCCATGTCTTCAATGCATGCACTACGGCTGCTAACTCCAAATCATGTGTGGCATAGTTCAACTCATGAGGTTTTAGTTGTCATGAGGCATATGAAACAACTCTTCCATCTTGCATAAGTACACATCCAAGTCCTAAGCGAGAGGTGTCGCAATACACTTGGAATTCCTTATGTATATCCGGCAGTGTTAGCACTGGTGCTATAGTCAACCGTTCCTTCAACTCCTAAAAACTTGCCTCGTAATCTTCTATCCATTTAAACTTACTATCCTTCTTTAATAGTTCAGTCATTGGCTTTTCAATCTTGGAAAAGTTCTCAATGAATCTCCAATAGTAACCTGTGATTCCAAGGAAACTACGGATCTCGCTAACTAAGGTGGGTGCCAACCATTCAGTGACTGACTGAATTTTGCTGGGGTCTACTGCTATACCTTCTCCCGATATAACATGTCCAAGGAATCCGACTTCCTTCAACCAAAACTCGCATTTGCTAAACTTAGCATACAACTGGTGATCCCTGAGTTTCTCGAGAACTAAGCGCAAATGCTCCTTGTGCTCCTCCTCGTTCTTCGAGTATACCATAATATCATCAATAAACACCACAACAAACTTGTCCAAATACTCCATGAACACCTTGTTCATCATGCTCATGAAATAAGAAGGGGCATTAATCAGTCCAAATGACATGACCGTGTACTCGTATAATCCATAACGCGTCGTGAACGCTGTCTTTGGTATATCCTTCTCACGTATCTTCAACTAATGGTATCCTGACCGCAGATTGATCTTCGAAAACACCTTAGCTCCTTGCAACTGATCAAACAGATCATTGATCATCGGCAGTGGGTACTTGTTCTTAATTGCCACCTCATTCAAGGCTTGATAGTCAAGAACCATCCTTAGGGATTTATCCTTCTTCTCAACCAAAAGCATAGGGGCTCCCCAAGGTGATGAACTTCTTTGAATGTATCATTTCTCCAATAACTCCTTGATATGTTTCTTGATTTTCTCCAGATCATTTACGGGCATCCGATAGGGTCTCTTGGATATTGGTCCTGTTCCCGGCAACAGCTCTATCAAAAACTCAATGTCTCTATCCGGTGGCATGCCTGGTAACTCCTCTGGAAAAACATCCGGATAATCCTTCACTATAGGAACTTCCTCCTGAACAACTCCCGTAAGGGCATTCACTTGGCTCCTTCTAGGTACATGCCTAAACACATACTTAATCCTTTTTCCCTCCAGGGTGGTAAGATAAATCAACTTACTAGCACAGTCAATATTCCCTCCAAATTTTGACATCCAGTCCATACCTAATATCACATCCAATCCTTGTGACTCCAAGATAATTAGGTCGGACGGAAAAACATGTGTGCCAATGGTTAAGGGTACCTGGTTGCACCATCGGCTAGCCATGTATTCTACTCCGGGTGAGCTTACTAACAGAGGGGTCCTAAGGGTTTGGGTTGGTAGATTAAACTTATCCACAAATCCCCTTGATATGTATGAATGCGATGCACCAGTATCAAAAATAACAAGAGCGGTAAATGATTTAACCAAAAACTTACCTATTACCGCGTTCGGCTGCTCTTCAACTTCCTCCATGTTAACGTGGTTCACTTGTCCTTTGTTGAATGGATTAGGCTTCTTCCCCGCGCTCCCATTTCTGTTTCCATTCTTTCCTTCAGGGCACTCCGTGGCGTAGTGTCCAATATTCCCACACTTGAAGCAAGTAACGTGACTTAGATCTCTTTTGGTGGGTGTGCCTGGATTGGGGCGGTTCTGATTATTGTTGGTTCCGTTCCCATTCCCATTTTTAGAACCATTGTGGTTATGTGATCCTCCTCCAGTGTGGTTTTGACCTCCATGGTTATGAACAAGTCCTCCCGAATTCAGGGTTAGGCGAGGCCTCTGCTGAGCACCTGAGTTATACTTCCCTTGTCCATATTTTCTCTTGCTGCTCTCAATCTGCTGCTGCTTCCCTTCAATCATAAGAGCCTTATCTACCAACTCCTGGTAGTTGTTGAAGGTTGCTACCATAAACTGCATGCTCATCTCATCATTCAGCCCTTCCATAAACTTCTCCTGCTTCGCGGCATCGGTGGCCACATAATCAGGGGCATAGCGAGATAACTTGCTAAACTCATCCACATACTAAGCCACAGTACGGTTCCCCTGACGTAGGTTGCGGAACTCCTGCTTCTTCATCTGCATAGCTCCAGTTGAGACATGGTCCGTGCGGAAAGCTTGCTGAAACTGGTCCCAAGTGACGTTGGCTATGGGGAAAGTGGTTGTGTAATTCTCCCACCATGAGGCTGCAGGTCCATCCAACTGATGTGCAGTAAAGCGCACCCTCTCAGCATCCGTGCAACCTGCGGTGGTCAACTCCCTTCCAATACGGCGTAGCCAATCATCAGCAACTATAGGCTCGGTGCTACTGGAAAACACCGGCGGCTGTAACCTTAGAAAACGGGCTAGGTTGTTGTTGTTGTTGTTGTTGTTGTTGTTGTTGTTGTTGTTCTTGTTGTTGTTCTTGTTGTTGTTGTTGCCCTGGTTCTGAACTAGCAATTGCATCAAAGTATTCTGCTGCTTGATCAACTGGGTGAGCTCCGGTGGGAAAGCAAAACCGGGGTCACGTCTCAGAGGCATCTGATGGGTTTATATGGAAGAGATCAGAATAGAAAGGGGTCTAATGAGAAACACTACCCATATGCACATGAGACAAACACAAACATGTCACTCAATCAATCAAGCAAGGGCATATAAACGGTCTAGGACTATCGCAAAGTGCTCATCTAATACTAATTACATGGGGAAAAATTCTACTAATATTTGGTGGTCATCTAGAAATTTTGATCGGTGGAAGATTCCATGATGTCTGCTCCATCTTCGTCTTCAAAGTCATCATCACTAGGATCGGAATCGGTGTCATCATTGATGATGTAGTACTCGGGGCGTATCTCCTTGGTTCTTCTTATTTGTCTTCTTCCACTGGTGCTGGTCCTCCCATGAATACTCCGATCTCTTCTCCAGTAGTGTCTTGATTTCCTCCTCATATCCATCGCGTGTAAACTTGAGTTCTTCCTCCCGCTCGATGATTCTAGTCTTCGCTTTCCTCAAGTCCATCATGTCCGTGCACATCTGGTTCTCCTGACATCGAATGTGCTGGTTTAACTCCTGGATGAAAGATGCAATGGATCTATCCTTCCTGGTGCTGATTACTTCCCATTGCTCGTCTCAGCGCCCACATATTTGGTAGATAGTGTCCTTAAGCTCCCTATTGTAGACTTCTACAATGCGTCCCATGGTAATGTGGGCTGCCATGATCTTGCCTAGACTCCAGGTGGGTGCTTTAAAAGAAAACTCTATGGGTTTAGAAGTTGGCGAGAACGTCCTTCCTAGAACTTGTACTTGAACCATCCAGCACTCCTCTTCAGGAAAAGTGGTGTTGTATGTTCCGGTGAAGCTTGGTATTCCAATGTTCAAGTACCTAGTGACTTCCTTCAAGTGGCATCCAAAAGGTGTGTCTTCATCCGGCTGCGCAAACTTGTTCTTCATCTCCGCCATCCTAAAGAGTAGAAAATGGAGAGAAGTCATAAATGAGAAGAGAAGTGTGACCTAGGGTTTATCTTAGTGGTCGTGTCCTACACTCAGCGTGTGCTCTGATACCATCTTGTAGCGACCCGACCTCAGATGGTCAAGTCTCTGTGCTTCAGTGTCATCCCTGGATCGGTAATGCTGACACACACAGTACTCGAAGGATTTATAACAGAGTGGCAATCACACACTTCTTACATCGAATGTCTCAAGAGAGAACTTATTACAATAATATGGCTTAAGGCCATCTAATGCGATAACAGCGGAAGGCTTGGAAGATAAAGTGAGTCCATTAACTCCAACGGCATAGCTGAGCTGCACGGCAACGACCTAACAAACCTTACTCCTCGTCTGAAAAGTCTGCAACATAATAAGTTGCAGCCCGAAAATGGGTCAGCACATGGAATATGCTGGAAAAATAACACAGTAGAGCAAGAACAGAATAAAGCTATCACTACATGCATATTTGGCTGGTGGAAAGCTCTATGGTTATAGTTTTTGCGAAAAGCCAATTTTTCCCTACAACAAAGGAATATATTTTAATTTAACTATCATGGTAGTTGATACATCATTGAGAAGGTTCCTCCAACTCAATCCCAATTAAAGTGATTAACAACCCAACAATATTAATTAAGAATGATGGGATACATGTGATAACCCAAATACTAGATACTCAAGAATTGTACATAACTGGGGACACGGCTAACCATGATTAGATTATACACTCTGCAGAGGTTTGCGCACTTTTCCCCACAAGACTCGATCGCCTCCGTTGGATTTCTCGCACTACAAGGTGTTTGATAAACGGATGACCGAGACACAGTCTTTCAGAAACATTAACTCTCTACTCCGGACGGACCATACCAAACCTACATCCTACTACCTGCTGATCTGCCTCTTCAAGAGCTTCACGTAACTTACTCAACTATGCTAGAGCCCATAATAGCTTGTGGCTGCACACGGAAGTTTCTAGCATGAATCATCTCAGTTCCCTTTGAGCCTGGGTGGCGGTCCATAGGAAGATCACACGGGTACTCCGGGATTTCCAAAAATACAGGCAACACCGGGTACTCCAGGTGGCTCAATCCACCCAGATGTTAATTTAAGTTGCCACCTTAAGTTTGAACCATTAATTAACAATCTCCCATTTGTCATGGATTTCACTCAAACCCAAACCACGTCTACAAGCATAGCATAGCATGGCAATATAAGCAACGCGTGGAAGTAACTCCCAAGGGTTTGAATGTAACATGGTAATAGGTTCTACCTCAACAACTACTTCCCAACCCACATGTTAATGACATCCTAATCATGCAATGTTTGAGGATTGGAACTAATGCATAAAAACTGGGTGATAAAAGGGATATGATCAAAGTGTTACTTGCCTTGCTGACGGTCTGCAAAACCTAGGGACTCGTAGTAGCACGCTTCGCACTCCGGGTGTTCTATCGCAAACAAACAATAACTTACATAATCAACAAACAAAGAAAGCACGGTTAAATCTCAAATAAAAGAGTGTTGACCAGAAGGTTCAACTAAAGAACTCTGGTTCGCAAAAAAAATCAAATCAAACGGAGCAACGAAACTCAAACGGCGAAAAAGAGAAGCTTCGTTTACTAATCTGAACCCAGGTCAAATTTTACAGTAGCAAAAACTTATTTGAGTTGGTTAAACGGAAAGAGGGTCTTGAGAAGAAGATCTAGGCGCTTGAATCACCTGATTCCGACTAACGGGCGAAAAGATAAACAGAAACTAAGATCGGATCAGAAATCGCGATCAGAGAAATCGCGGAATAAATCCGATAAAAGAAAACTGACGAACGGACTAACGAACGAGCGTTCGTTAGCTGGATCTAACGGGCGAAAACCATTCGTTGAAACGAACGTACGGATGAACGTCCGCTAACTAGAGGAACCGAGAAAAACCGGCGAATCCGAAAAAAACGGATATAGGGTTTTCTAAAAAACCGAACGGTTTTTAAAAAAACCTGGTGGCGGAGTCCGGTGGCTACTTCCGGCGAGGGCTCCGGCGGGGCGGGTTGCGGGCGGTGGGGCGGTGGCGGCTGGCGCGGCGCG